>NC_135186.1:17217149-17387079 GCF_041146795.1 Maylandia zebra
TTTTCTGGCATTTTCAACTCCTCACTGCAGGCATGTCATGTGCCTGCCTGCTTCAAGTCCTCCACCATAATCCCTGTCCCCAAGAAACCTAGGATCACTGGACTAAATGACTACAGACCCGTGGCTCTGACATCTGTGGTCATGAAGTCTTTTGAGCGCCTAGTTCTCTCCCATCTCAGGACCCTCACGGCCCCCCTCCTGGACCCCCTGCAGTTTGCATATAGAGCCAACAGGTCTGTAGACGACGCCATCAACATGGCCCTACACTTCATCCTGCAGCATCTGGACTCCCCAGGAACCTACGCCAGGATCCTGTTTGTGGACTTCAGCTCTGCCTTCAACACCATCCTTCCAGACCATCTCCGAGACAAGCTTTCCCAGATGAATGTGCCTGATCCCATCTGCCGGTGGATCACTGACTTCCTGACGGACAGGAAGCAGCATGTGAGGCTGGGAAAGAATGTCTCGGACTCCCGGACCATCAGCACCGGCTCCCCTCAGGGCTGTGTTCTTTCTCCTCTGCTCTTCTCCCTGTACACCAACTGCTGCACCTCCACCCACCAGTCTGTCAAGCTAATCAAGTTTGCAGATGACACCACCGTTATTGGACTCATCTCGGACGGGGACGAGTCTGCCTACAGGAGGGAGGTTGAACGTCTGGTGTCCTGGTGCAGCCACAACAACCTGGTGCTGAATGCCCAGAAGACAGTGGAGATTATTGTGGACTTCAGGAAGCACACAGCCCCACTCCCCCCCATCATCCTGACTGACACCCCCATCACCTCTGTGGACTCATTCCGCTTCCTGGGTACCACCATCACCCAGGACCTGAAGTGGGAGCCCACCATCACCTCCATCATCAAGAAAGCCCAGCAGAGGATGTACTTCCTGAGGCAGCTGAAGAAATTCAACCTGCCAACACGGACGATGATGCAGTTCTACACTGCAATCATCGAGTCCATCCTCACCTCCTCCATCACCGTGTGGTACGCTGGAGCCACTATCAGGGACAAACAGAGACTGCAGCGTGTTGTGCGCTCTGCTGAGAAGGTGATTGGCTGCAGACTCCCATCTTTGCAGGACCTGTACACCTCCAGGACATTGCGGCGTGCAGCTCGGATCTCAGCTGACCCTTCTCACCCTGGACACAGTCTGTTTGACCTGCTCCCCTCAGGCAGGAGGCTCCGGTCCATTCGCACCAGAACCTCTCGCCATAAGAACAGTTTCTTCCCCTCTGCTGTTGGACACATGAACAATAACCATATGACTGTTCCCACCACTAACACATGACCCTACGCTGTGTTCACTGCATCATTCCATGTTTGGCACTGATCACCACCTGCACTCATGTATATATCTTTCAACGTAGCACTCTTAATTCTTATTCTCATGTATATATCTCATGTATATCTCATGCACATATCTTCCCACGTAGCACTTTTAATTCTTATCCCTACTTTTATTTTTTTCCATGTCTATTTAAGTGCTATTTATGACACTATGTTTGCACTGAAGCACCGCAGCAATTTCCTAATGTTGTAAACCTGCTCAACATTTGGCAATAAACCCCATTCTGATTCTGATTCTGATTCTGACATCTGACTGGATAAATCTGTCTTTGTGGAAAAGCTTAATCACTTACTGAATCATTGGCATGTGGACGTGTGTCTTTTTTAATCCCCAGAGGGAGTAGCAACAGTTCAGATTCACCGCATCTGATTCATTTTTTTCATTACTTTTACGTTCAGATGGATTTATGTGTACATGTCATGCTGAGAAAAAAAGATATGTCTGTCTGCTTGCAGTTGTTGCTGCGCTCTGTCCCTGGCCTGCTGGGGCCGCACTACAAGCGTTTCTTCTGTGGCTATGCTGAGCCTGCCTACATCAAAGAAAGGAAGATGCAGGTGATGCCAGTTTTGCTTATCCTTTGAATTTTTCATCTTCAGTTTTTGTGTTTATATGATGATATGCTTTTTGAAACAAGAAAACTTTAGCTGTAATAATCCAAAGTCCTAATACTTATTTTGTAAAACTAACCAGTAAACATAGAACATACTTTTGTGTTGGTAGACCAACTTCTTGCTTTTTACAAAGGAAAAGGAAACTTTATGTCTTAGAAAAACTTGAGATTAAATAAATGCAGACTCCAGACATTACAGATGCTGCAGAACACTGAAAGTTAACCCTGAGGTTGCCTCAGTAAGTCCTGCTTGAATAGATTCTCTCAGTTTCACTTAGTGGTCAACTCATCTTGTAGCATGATGGCAGACGTTCACTCCACTCCACTATTTCCATTATCCATTCATTCATCCATTTGTTGTGCACAGAGTCAGATTGCAGCTGGCTAAACAGGGTAGTTAGAATTTCCTTTACACAGGATCATTTTCCATCCTGGGTGGCTGTAGCTCAGGAGGTAAAGTGGGGCATCTATTAATCAGAAGATGGGAGGTTTGATCCCTGGCAGCTCCAGCTCTTACCCAAACGTCCCTGGGTGAGATCCTAACCCCAAGTTTCTCTTTGATGCATCCATCGGTAAAATGCACTTTTGATAGCAAACAGTGTTTGTGTGAATGAGGCAAGTTACATAAATGGCTATATAAGAGCACTTACCATCTCTTCCTGGGAGATCCTGACAAGTGAGATGCTGAGTCTCTACATGTTCTGCATCTTATCCCAGGTTGTGTGCCTGAAAAAACTCCAATTGAAGGCACCCAGCATGCTCAAACAGCCTCAACGGACTCTTTTCAGAGCACCCCCATCTATAAGCTCCCTCTAGTTTTCTGCTTATCTCGGTTCCTCAGGTAGCTACAAACCTAATGAGGAACAACTGTATTTGAGTTGCTATTCAAACTCAACATTTTTATCACTAATTAGTGCTCATATTCATAGGTGAGATTCTCAATGTAGACGTGGTTGAGAGGTTTACCTTCTGGGTCATTTGCCTCCTCAGTAGCGTTATACAATGCTCACCTTGTTGACGGTACAATGCCAATCTGTCCATCTCCATTTTACCCAAACTGTGAGCTAACTCCACACCCCGACAAAGTAATTAATCCTTTTGTAACAGATAGCTGGAGGGGTGGAGTTTGATCCCAACTGGTTCACAGCTGCCAAGTTTAACAAACACCTGAAACCCCCTTAGCATGAATTCTTTGTACAGATGTGGAAACATCTTTCAGGTGCTTTGATAAGTTTGTATTTCCTCCTTTTGGTCAGGATGCTCCATGACACTGCTTTCATGTTGTGAAATTCACTATACACAGGTACACACACACACAGGTCTTTATCACCAGGTTCCACATTTATTTACAATTTTCTCAGGTTATGACTGAACACAGTCTGACAGCTGTCGGTCCCAGCTGATTTCCCTCTCTTTCCGCTCCTCTCCGTCTCACTATAAAAAGGGAAGGAAACCATTATCAGTCCAAATCGCCATCAGCTGTTCTCACCGGCATCTCCAGCACCGCCCCGTTGAGCCCACTGCACCACTCCTCCCCTGCAGACGCGCCCGGGACCACACCTCCGCCACACACCCCCACCGCCCGACTGAGGCCGGAGAGCCGTCCGGCCGAACCTACTCCCCCCACCCCCCACCCCCGCGAGCCCCCGGCCTATGGACCACCTTGAACTTAAAGGGCTGTAAAGCCAGATACCACCGGGTGATCCGGGCGTTGGCATCCTTCATGCGGTGGAGCCACTGCAGCGGGGCGTGGTCCGAGCAGAGGGTGAACGAGCGCCCCAGGAGGTAATAGCGAAGGGAGTCGACCGCCCACCGGATAGCCAAGCACTCCTTCTCCACAGTGCTGTACCGTCTTTCACGCTCTGCCAGCTTCCGGCTGATGTAAAGAACGGGACGGTCGGCCCCCTTTACCTGCTGGGACAAAACGGCCCCCAGCCCTCTGTTCGAGGTGTCAGTCTACAGAACAAAAGGGAGGGAAAAGTTAGGAGTGTGAAGCAGCGGTTCCCCACAGAGAGACTTTTTCACCTGCACAAACGCCGCTTGGCACGACCCCGTCCACTGAACCAGATCCGGAGCACCCTTTCGGGTGAGATCGGTCAAGGGGCTGGTCAGCTGCACAAACCCTGGCACGAAACGGCGATAGTAACCTGCCAGCCCCAGAAACCGTCTCTTCTCCACCTGTGGACGCACCTGCCCGCCCCCCAAGTGGTACCCCAGATACTGTACCTCCCTCCGTCCAACCGCACACTTCTTCGGGTTGGCCGTGAGCCCCGCCCTCCTCAGGGACTCCAGGACCGCGGCCACCTGCTGCACATGCTCCGCCCAGGTGTCGCTGTGGATGATCACGTCATCCAGGTAGGCAGCAGCATATGCAGCGTGCGGACGCAGCACCCGGTCCATGAGGCGCTGAAAGGTGGTTGGGGCTCCGAACAAGCCGAACGGAAGCATAACGAATTGGTACAACCCGTACGGAGTGGAGAAGGCCGTTTTCTCCCTGGACTCGGCAGACAAGGGAATCTGCCAGTAGCCCTTGGTTAAATCCAGTGTCGTGAGAAAACGGGCCGTGCCCAGCCGATCCAGGAGCTCGTCGATAGGCATCAAAACGTGACACTTCATTCACCTTGCGATAGTTGACACAGAACCATATAGACCCATCCTTTTTCACCACAAGAAAGATGGGGCTACACCAGGCGCTGTGCGACTCTTCTATCACTCCCATTTTCTGCATTTCAGCCAATTCCCTCTGAACGATTTGCCGTTTATGCTCAGGAAGCCTGTAGGGCCGTGAACGCACCGTCACGCCAGGCTGTGTTACAAAATGATGCTCAATGAGAGACGTTCGGCTTGGCAGGGGGGAGAACACATCTGCAAACCGCTGTTGTAACGCGACAACGTCCGCTATCTGGGCCTGTGTGAGGTGGTCATCACAAGGGAGAGAGGCGGGGATGATGGAATTTGGCACCTCCGGCCCCAACTCATCTCTCTCCTTAACCAGGCTTACCAGAGAAGCGGTTTCAGCCTCTCTCCACTCTTTAAGGAGATTGAGGTGATAAATCTGCGTGGCCCCTCCCCTGTCCGACTAAGCGACCTCATAGTCAACGTCCCCGACTCGCCGTGTGACCACAAAGGGTCCTTGCCACTTGGCGAGCAACTTCGAGCTGGAAGAAGGGAGTAATACAAGTACTTTGTCTCCCGGTGAAAATTGCCTGAGTCTAGCCCCTCTGTCATACAGGCGTTGCTGACGCTGCTGAGCCTGGAGCAAATTCTCCCGTGACAACCTCCCCAAAGTGTGGAGTTTCGCTCTCAGGTCCAACACGTACTGAATCTCATTCTTAGCGGGGCTCGGACCGTCCTCCCAGCTTTCTTTAATCAGGTCGAGCACCTCACGCGGCTTCCTGCCGAACAGCAATTCAAAGGGAGAAAATACCGTGGAGGCCTGGGGCACCTCCCGCACTGCAAATAACAGAGGGTCTAGCCAGCGATCCCAATTGCGTTCATCCTCGTTAATGAACTTACGAATCATGGACTTTAAAGTCTTATTCAGCTGCTCCACCAGGCCATCCGTCTGAGGGTGGTAGACGCTGGTCCGAATAGATTTAATGCCCAGTAATTCGTACAGTTCCCGCAGTGTACGAGACATAAACGACGTGCCCTGGTCAGTCAGTATCTCTTTCGGGATTCCGACTCGGG
Source organism: Maylandia zebra (assembly GCF_041146795.1). Lineage (NCBI taxonomy): Eukaryota > Metazoa > Chordata > Actinopteri > Cichliformes > Cichlidae > Maylandia > Maylandia zebra. The sequence continues at coordinate 17,222,800 of NC_135186.1, forward strand.
AGATGACCTGAAACAGTGCCTGCACCACACTCTTTGCAGAGATGGTGCGCAGCGGGACTGCTTCCGGGTACCGCGTTGCATAATCCACCAGGACTAATACAAAGCGGTAGCCTCGTGCACTCCGATGAAACGGCCCGATGAGGTCCATGCCAATGCGCTCAAACGGGACCTCTATGAGTGGGAGCGGGCGCAAAGGCGCTTTTGGTATGGCCGGCTGATTAACAAGTTGGCAGTCCGGGCAGGACGCGCACCAGCGGCGCACATCCGCTCGGATGCCCGGCCAATAAAATCGAGCCGTTATTCGCTCCAGAGTTTTTTCGTATCCCATATGCCCTGCCATGGGGTTATAATGAGCCGCCTGGAAAATCGTTTCCCGGCGGCCCTGCGGCACCAACAACTGGGTGTGTGTCTCCTCCGTGCGAGTGTCACGACTCACTCGATATAACCTATCTTTTGATAAAATGAAGCGCGGGTAGGTCCGCACGGCTTCAGGGCGCACCACGTGACCATCAATCTCAATCACCTGGTCAAAGGCTGAGCGTAGGGTGTCATCACGAGACTGCTCCAGTGGGAAATCACCCGTGGGGGAAACCTCCGGAGCCGGCGGGGCTTCCCATGAAGGACCCGCCGTCTCCCCCTCCCTGGAGTCAGTGTCGGACGACCCCGCATCACCGCTGAGCGCCGCGCAGACACTACATGCTACTAACGGTCGTGATCGCATTCCCGCATACTGTCCCAACAGATGATGAAACCCCGGCCAATTCGTGCCCAGAATTAGGGGATGCGACAGGCGCGGGCTAACCGCAGCCGTTACCCTATGCGTTTTGCCCTCATACTTTAATAACAGCGGCACTATGGGATACCTGTGAACATCACCATGAACACACTTCACCTCCACCCATTCTGCCTCCAGCAATGCCCCGGGGCGAACCAAGCCTTGGTGCACGAGGGTCTGCGTGCAGCCCGTGTCCACCAAAGCATGGTGTATACCCCCTCGAGTCCTTACCGGAAGGCTGTACGTCCCTCCTGGACCGGAAGAGGGTGCTGGGGCACCGGCAACGCGGAACACCTGCCCCACCTCCATCAGAGGACAGTCCCTCCTCAGGTGTCCCGGTTGCCCGCACTCCTGCCCCGGCGTCTGCGCTGTTTTCCGTGGCTCAGGGGCGGCACTGCTCATGTCTGATCCCTGGGAAGGCACAAACGCAGCAAAAGGATTAGTGGGGCTCAGCGCCAGCGCCCGCTCTGCCTGCCCCGGCGCAAGTACCCGGCGCCTTGGTGCCGGCACTGGGGCTTGTTTGCTCGGCCTCCGGCCGCCGTCCCCGGGTTCCCCCGCTCTAGCGGCAAGGTGGTCCTCCGCCAACGTTACCGCCACCTCCAGACTCGCGGGACGGTGGCACCTGACCCATCTCGCCGTCTTCGCAGGCAGCCCCTCCATGAACTGCTCCAGCACCACCTTGTCCACCAGCAGCGTCTCACCCTCTGACGATCCCGGCTGCAGCCAGCGCACCGCCGCGTCGTGCAGCTTCCGGGCCCAAGCAAACGGCCGATCTGCCGCGGCTAGCCGACAGGCCCGGAACCGCCGGCGATGGTCCTCAGCGGTGAGCCCCATCCTGTCCACCACCGCCCGGCTCACGTCCTGGAAGCTGCTCCTCGAGGTCGGCGGCAGACTCAGGGCCGCCGTCTGAGCCTCCCCCGACAGCAGAGGAAGCAAACGCGGAGCCCACTCCACCTGCGGCCACTGACAGGCCTCCGCCATGGCACGAAAAGTCTCCAGGAAAACCTGGGGGTCGTCCCCGTCCCCCATCCGGGGCATCGCCACTGACAGCGGTGGAGGCTTCGGCGGAGCAGCGGCTCCAACCAGCCGCTCCAGAACCAGCGTCTGCCGGTCCGTCTGCTCCTGCAGCGCAGCCAGGTGAGCCCGCTGGACCGCCGCCTGGTCCTGGCTCATCTTCGCCATCTCCGCCAGAATCTGCGCCAGAAACTGCAAAGGCTGGGCGGGCGGCGCAGCCTGTGGGTCGGACATCCCCACGCCGGCTGGACACAGGGTTTCGGCACCACTTGTGAAATGCACTATACACAGGTACACACACACACAGGTCTTTATCACCAGGTTCCACATTTATTTACAATTTTCTCAGGTTATGACTGAACACAGTCTGACAGCTGTCGGTCCCAGCTGATTTCCCTCTCTTTCCGCTCCTCTCCGTCTCACTATAAAAAGGGAAGGAAACCATTATCAGTCCAAATTGCCATCAGCTGTTCTCACCGGCATCTCCAGCACCGCCCCGTTGAGCCCACTGCACCACTCCTCCCCTGCAGACGCGCCCGGGACCACACCTCCGCCACACATGTATATACTTTGGCATAGACAGTAAATAAAAGATGGCCATAGCCACTTTGATGTTAGCCTTTGGTTTTTGGGAGTGCATTTTGAAGCTTCATAGTGACCCCATTAATGGAGGTAAAACCTAACAGACAGTCCATGCCGTACTCCTAACTTTGGACATGTTAATATCCAAAAGGATTAGCTTAATCTTGAAGCAAGCCCCAAGAGTTGGATTTTTAGCTTTTTGCATTACTATGTTTTTTTCACAAGTCCACAGTTAGTACCCAGTGTTAGCAGCTGGAGGCGATCCTTTGACAGTACTATAGCTTCAGCTGCTGTGTGTTGCAGGTGCTGGTAGAGCTGGTGAATGACGAGAACGTAGCAATGATACTGGATGAGCTGAAAGGATACTGCACTGATGTCAACACTGACACTGCCCAGGCTGCAATCTCAGCAATAGGTAAACATGTTCACACATGCTGCTGTGTGCCAGTATTATGTAATTTGACACTCAGGCTCTGTTGTCTACTATTGTAGTTTTTTTTTCTTCAGGTAGAGACTGCTGTATTAATGAGGGTGTAGTGATTAGGAGCACTAGATTGTAAATAATATGGATTTAGTAACACATCCTGATATTCAAATGTTTTGTCTTACTCTGTTCATACTGTATTAAATGAAGGCTGGTTTATATTTATAAGCCTTCATGTTTTTGCTGTGTTCCCGAACCTGTGTGTGTGAAGTATATGTTGAAATTGAAACAACTGAATAGAAAACATTTTATCTCGCTATAAGCACCAAAGTTTGGGACCAAGACCATTCCAGCTCTGTGGTTCCACTACCCAGACTCATTGTGTTATGAGCTACGAATTAAAGGATTTTTTTCTCTAAATGTAACTGCTTTTCATTTCAAATTTAAATTGCTGATGTTAATGTTAATCTTACACACCAATAGACACACTCTTTCCAAATGGAGTTTCTACATTCATTTGTTTTCAGCCTTCCTGAAATGCAAAATGTTAACCCATTTGTCTGACAATAAGTAAATAATAAGCAAAAAAACAAGACATCCCTTTTATTAAGGATAAGAATACACAGCGTGCTGCATTTTCTGTGTAGAACATGCTCAGGTTCTAAAATTTCATTATCCATGTGTTTGATCAGTCACTCTAATGCCCTGTGTTTGCCTTTATTGTATGCAGGTCGTATTGGACGCAGCTACAGCGACAGATGTCTACAAATCCTCACTGGGCTGCTTGGACTCAAACAGGATCATATCACTTCTGGTAAAAACATCAGTTCCACAACCTCCCACATACAGTACAGTATACACACAAACAGCTTCATGAACTGGTTTTTTACTCTTTCACCACACTTTTTGTCTCTCTACTCTCCTGCTACCCTTCTCAGCGGTGGTGCAGACAATGCGTGACCTGGTCTGGGTGTGTCCCCAGTGTAGCGACACTGTGTGCCTTGCACTGGATGGCTGCGAGGAAACACTGCAGGATATCCAGGTTAGATCCTGCCATACCTATATACTGAGTGCAAGAAAAAACAATATCATGCCATAAATGAGTATGTGCTGTAGATGTCCTGTTTTGAAAATACAAATTGGCAAAAGTATTATCAGAAATAGACTTAACAGAAACTTTTTTTTATTCTACAGGGCATTATCATGGTATTTTATTTTATATGCTGAAATTTAAATTTACTTTCATAATTCTGCAAAGTTATTTCAGTCTGTTGTAACGATATATTTCAGTTATGGTCAAGTTGGTGAACATAATCCCAAGCATCCATTAATAATTTTTTTCATTTTCTCTATCCTCTTATATAGGGTATAGAGCACTGTGCAAAGTTCATGAGCCTCTCTTTCATATTTTGGTAGAAAACAGCGAACTAGGTTCAGCGCTTTATTGAAACGTGCAAACAAACACAGAAATATAGTAAATAAGGTAAAAACGGGGTTTGTACAATTCTAAGGAGCCTGAAAGTCAATATTTGGTGTAATCAGCTTTATTCTTCAACATGAGTCTTCAGGAATAGTTCTCCAGGCTTCTTTAGGAACATTTAAAGCTCTTCTTTGATGTTGGCTGTTCTCTACTTCAGTAATGTTAAGGTCTGGGCTCTGGGGAGACCCAGACATGTTTTTCTATTCAGGTATGTTTTTTGCTGGACTGGCATTGTGTTTGGGATCACTGTCGTGCCGAAAAATGAATCTGTTGCCAATCAGATGCTATTACACGATGGCTCTAAATCTGACGGTAATGTTCTGTCTTCATAAGTCCATCGGTTCTGACAAGATTTCCAACATCATTGGCTCAAATGTAGTCACAAACCTCCATTGTGCTTTACAGCTGTAGACTCTCACTGTTGTATCTCTCTCCTAATCTTCTCTGCGCATTTTGAAAATGATTTCAATCATACATTTCAAATTTCACTTGCCGTGTGTGAGTTTTTCCTTTTGGGGCACAAATGCGTTGGTTTAGAATGCGAAAGCACGTGTTTTGGTGCACAGTTGTGGGGTGTGACTAGGCAACAATGGTGGTTGCACCCACCTGTTCACCTCATATATTGTTTGATTAGTAGAAAGGTAGGGTGAGCATAAGGTGAAACTTTCAGTTGACTGCAGTTTGATACACAATTTGTTGCTGCAGTTTGGTGTAATAATTGGTGCAACAGTTGTATTTGTTTGTGGAGTCTGTGCATTTGGGTTTTTTTGGATCCCTTGTACTGACTTGTGGTTTGGACAGTGTAATGGTTAAATAAGTAGAACAAACAGCTCAGAAGTGCATTTTATTTGTTTACTGATGCACGTCTTCAGTACCCACGTTTAGCCTGCCACAGCCGTTGGTTATGGAGTAGCCACAATAAGACCTGTTGCCACTGATTGTCAGTCTAGTTATTGTGCAGTTTGTTCTTCAGCCTTTTCTTCCTCTTTACTTTCCTTTATAAAGGACTTTCTGAATGAGTCAACAATTAATGGATCAGTCAAAAGCCCAGATGCATCTCTCAGGTCCTATGTCTGGTCAGATCTGCTGCACTTCTACTTATGTCTTGACATTCAGATATTGTTCATCTGTCGTAGCTAGTTTTTAGGCCAACAACTTCTTTGTTTCATATAATTTTATGCTAATCAAGCTATCTGAAATGTGTGTGTTTAGTTAGTTTGTTTGTTTGCTTGTTTTAATTAATTTTAAATCATGCTTTTTATTTGTTTTTGTTTCTAATGTCTATGTAAAGCACTTTGAATCACCTTGTTGTTGAATTGTGCTATACAAATAAATTTGCCTTGCCTTGCCTTGCCTTGCCTTGCCTATCTTATCTTTAAACACAATTTATGAAACATAGTTTAAAGTGAAGAAATGGGAACAAATTACGTGATTTTCTGGTCAGTGATTGCCTCCAAAGTATTTGAATTGATGCCAGGTTTCTTTTCATGCTAAGTGCAAGTGAAATTACCAGATTCCCCCATTAAAGTAGATATATCCTAATGAGTTCCTATTGTTATTCTGCAACTCTGGTTTCTGGTAGTTGTATATGATTCACAGTAGGGCTGGGCCATATTATAACGTTCACGGTAATACCGGTATAATGTTAGGCAACGATAGGAAAATGAAATATCGCAATAGAATATGAGTAAAACGCGCATGCGCAGTGCCTTTGTTTTCATACGCACATGGCCGATTGTTGAGTGAAACAGATGAACCAGAATTGGTTTGTAAAAATGGTGCAACTTCAGTGATGTGGAACTGGTTTGGTGTTTGTCCGTCAGATAGACGACAAAGCACATTTCTTTGCAGAACATGCAAGCGGCCGTCGTTATTGTCGTATTTGTCGGACTAAGATGCTCTTAAATGTGGGAGTAATCTGGGTCCTAAACTCCGTATGCTTCTGGTCAAACGAACACTGCAGCATCACTGAGAGTTAAAAACTGTCTAAATTCTTTCATCTTTAATAAAACGATCAGCATTGCTGCTTTACCAGGTGTAACTATGAAGTTTAACTTCCAGGCATCCATGAAAACAAAATTTATTACATTTAACGGAGTTAGAAGTTAGCAGGAAGCTAGCGGAAGTTAGCTCGCTAGTTACCTAAGCATGATATTGCATGTTCTGACTGAGAGATTTCTGAAAAAATTCAAACGTACAGCTCTGCTATCACTTCCAACATAAATGAAGACAGGAAACTAAACAGCAGTGACGTTTTTAGGGTTACTGAAGTTGGGCTAGTTGGTATATAATGATGTGCTACGTGATCGCTAGCGACACAGCTATGTTAGCATAACATAAATAGTGAAGCTGGAGGACGAACACTAACACTTTTCCACTTATAAAAGTTAACGTTAAGGTTCCTGATAGTTAGAGACTAATGCAATCGCATGGCAGGATGCTGTAAACGGACCAAACTTCAGTCAGGAGAACAACTGAAATAATCCATCCACAATATGAGGTTAGTCATTAATATACTGCAACAACATGGGAATAGAGCAGCTGCCAGAGAATTCAACATTAATGAATCAATGGTACAGAAGTGGAGGAAGCAAGAAGAATGAGTTTAATAAAGTTTGATTTATCTGACTGCTTTGTTTCGCTTAATGTGCGTTATAATCCCGTGCACCTTATGGTACGAAAAATACGTACTGCATACTGCAGTTTAATGTTGCAAAGCATCTCTTTTTAACTTCAGTGGATATTATACATGGTTATGCTCAAGATATGTCAGCCCATTTCTACTGGAAATGCCTTTTGGTTAAACTTTCAGCAAGGAATTTGCATTTGCACTGTTACATTTTTATAAAGCTTTAATGTACATAAAAACCAGCTTCTTGTTTAAGTGAAAATAAATGGAACGTTGTCTTTTTGCGCTAGTAATGTTGTGGAGTTGTATTTTGTCTCGCATCAATTATATCGTCAGTTATATCGTTATCGCAAATTTTCAAATATATATCGTGATAAATATTTTTGGCCATATTGCCCTGCTCTAATTTACAGTTGAAACTAATCCTTGTTAGCAGGGCACTAAGTTCATTTGTCTGAAACAAGCTGTTTTAATTTTTCATTACCTGTCCCATGTGCTTAATGCCAGAACCATGTAGCTGAGATAATCAGATTGAAAATATCTGCTCTCACTGCGCTGCTTGCGGCTGCTCTCTTATTCACACTGATGTATAGAAAAAAATCCTTGAAACTTTCTTTTAGACCGCTGAAATATCAAGGGGTGGCAAATGAAGTGAGATAGTCGCCATATGCTCCAATGTTATAATGGCAAACTTGGCAGTATTCTACAGCAGCCCAGTACAAGAACTTTTTTCTGTATAGTTTCCCCCATTATAACGACTGAACGCATTCTTTTGGAGTTGGGGGTGTAATAAATGCATGAAGTAGAAATGCAGATATGTTTCAGAACTGTACTTTGGAGTAGAACTGTCTTTTGAGGAGATAAAAACAAGCTTGGCACTGGGTAATTATACTACCAAGCATTTCTTGGTAGTTATATTGGACGACAGTGAACCCACTTCTGTTGACTAGACTTAGATCTAAATATTCCACTGCCTCCTTCACTAGGGCAGGCAGGCTTTGCTCTGGTTGCTGGGTGTGTATGGGGAGCGAATTTCCACTGCCCCCTACACTTTGGAAGTGCTCATCGATAGAGTGAGAAGCGAGGCTTCTCTGGGAATCAAGATGGAGCTGCTGACAGCCACCATGAGACTTTTCCTGTGTCGGCCTGCTGAGACACAAGACATGCTGGGAAGACTGCTGCACTACTGCATAGGTTTGTGTTTATGTGTGTGCACATATGTGTATACAGACAGATCATGATAAAAATAGAAAATTTTTTATGCCCTTGTGTTTTCCAGAGGAGGAGACAGACATGTGCGTGCGTGATCAGGCTCTTCTCTACTATCGCCTGCTTCATTGTGGGATAGAAAAGACACGCGAGGTCCTTCAAGGTCGGAGGTCAGATCCCTCTCTGGGTGTTCTGATTGGGCGTCCCGCCAAGCCTGTCAGCCAGTGGGCATGCTGCTTTAACACGTTGGAGCCTCTGAGCCAGGGTGCTGTAGAGGCCGAGTCAGACAGCAGGGGAAGCCCCGAACACGTGACCTATAACTCCAAGCCAAATGCCGACCTATCAGACACACTGAGCTGTAGTCACATTGAGGAGGTTCATTCAGGTGAGTCATGACACTGAAATCCTTCTGCTTTGAAAATCTGATTGGCTGAATTTTGAAAGCTTGCCACTGACTAAATAGTCAGTGGCAAGCCTTGGCTGTGCTGTGCACAGCGCAAATGTTTTTCACATTTAAACAAAATGCCTGTTCTAAAATAAAAATCCAATGGAGTCTTAAAAACAAACTATTAAAATTACTTCCTTATAATGTTCATGCCAATTCACCATCAGGAAGACTTGCTGACAGAGATCAGCATATATTTAAACCAAAGAATTTGGTTATACAAATTTGTTCTGTTCAAATATTCCCTTCAGTTGAGTTTCCTGTGTCACCTCTTGCATAGAAAATAGGATTTAAAAATGCTAACGACTTATAATGAAGTTGGGTTTCTTTTATGAACTTTTTCTGAGGCATAATAATGACTCTGAAATGTTTTAATTGTCTTACATTTTCTTTTAAGATTACACTTAATGGATCGTCTACATTTTTAAATTCAGTTCTGTTTGTTTGGTGTTTGTGTGGCTGTGTGCCTGCTTTAGATCTACATAGTAAAGGACACGATTACTTCACTCAGGTGAAGCAGTGAGGGTTGTAGAAGATGCAAAGGTTAGTAAACCTGACTTGCTTCCTAGCAGATATTTCCAAATCATCTTGTCACCGTTGGACATTTGGGACAACCCTCAAATAAACGAGGCTAAGCTCTGTAAAACTTAACATTTTAGTCCTGAAGAATTACCATCATTAGGTCCTTAAGATTCATCCACCAGGACTGTGGATATTTTAAATCAGTATAAAGATTTGTTCCTATCCAGCTGACAGGTATTCCATTCACAGAAGCACACTGCTAGCGTCTGGACTCTGCAGGGTGGGGTTACAAAAATAAAGTAGATGTGAATTGTTTGCTTGTGTTATCTTTGTGAAGCAACAAGAACTCCCTTTTGAGGGTAAGAGGAGTCGTATCAACCTTTCAGCATGTCCACTACCTGAAGTTGATGTTGGAGGAAAGGCCACTAAAGCACTGTTCGGATATTCTATACTTTTAAATTAGTCGCCTGTGACAATTTTTAGCACCAGGATGAGTTTCTACCTAATTAAATGTTTGAAATGAGTCAGGGGCTAATACTTTGTCCAAATGAGCGATGGTGTAGTTCTTGGAAGGTTGGTTGGTTTCTGGCTTGTCAGGAATGTTGTTCTGGATGATGTCTTTCAAACTCCCATATGTTTGTTTTACCATGGGGCAGTGTTTTTACATGTTGTGGCTAAAACATTCTTCTCCCCACTGCTGGAAAATAAATCTTACTTTTACAGAAGCCTTGGATTCTGTATGGCCACCTGCAGATTCTCAACCACACAACTTTCCATTTATGATTCTTCACTTTCTTTCTTTTAAATTGTTCTAATTAAAATTTTCTCTAAACAAATCTGACAGGATTTTCCACGCCTGTGTTTAGTGTGATTTTGTGGGTTTAATGTTTTACTGTCAAAGTTTAGGACGTTCCTCCTTATGCTGTTCCACGGCATTTAATATGTAAAAATGTGAGGGCAGAGTGAAGAACAGTTTGAAGCCATCTATGATGTCATAGTTGGGGAAGAGGTGCACTAAACCAATAGAAGAATAGTCTCTCACTAACAAGGGAAACATTCAAAGACCACGACAAGCTTGTGAGCCCAATCAACCACAATCAAAGCACACATATATCTGTCTAAGTTCACATTTTGATCACAGGAAAGTCGAGCTCATAGCCATAGTCACTGGGTGTGGGAGTATAGCTTTACTTATTGCATTACCGTAGTCAAGGTTAGTGACTCTGTATGATCATAAGCTCTTTCATTCAGAGGGTTTAACTAACACGGGGGCTCAGCCCTGGCGCAGGGGGCCTCTTGTGCATCGGCCTAACTGGGGGGCTCTTCAACTGGCAGGGAGGTTGTTCCATCCTTGCAGGAGTCCACTCTGCAGGTGGGGGAGAGACATAGGAGAGGTGGAGAATAAACTTAACCTAGAGGTTGTTGTCTTGTGTAGTCTGGGAGATGATTGAATGTTGGGGTGGGTACAGTTTCCTCTGCGGTGGGGTAGGGTGGGCTGCCCCGGGTCCTGTGGGGCTTGGCGGTGCTGCTGCCGTAGGCCCCGGTCTGGATGGGCCTGGGCTCCCTTGCCTTGGTGGGTACCAGAGGACGGGGGTGCCTACTGGGGTCAGCGGGGCAGCTGGCCCTAGAGAGGGGCATCCTCCCCTCCCTTCTTTTCCTCCCTATCCCAGCTACCTCCCTCTTCCCGCTCCACCACACCCACCCACACAGGTAGGGCCTTGGGGTGCGGGTGTGTCACCAGGGTGCAGGGGAGACATCCCCCCCTGGCCACCTGTGCCTCAATTTTATCTCACAACTTAGGCATCCACATTATTTACACTCTCATAACACACACATATATATAGGGCCTTGAGGGTGGGCACGTTAACGGCGTCCAGTGGACGGTCTGTGTATTCAAACCTACCTCTGGCGCCGGTGCCCACCTCTGAATTTTTAATCCATGTAGACATTGAGGGTTCTCGGGAGGGGCCGTGCTAATACCTGCTGCTCTCTGGCAGCAGCACCATGCTCTCCCTTGCTTTAAATGCACTTTAGAGCAACACGCAGCAACACTACACATGAGTGGGAGGAGTGAGGTATGGGGTCTTCACACTGGGTGGCTACTGGGTGACCCCTCTTCCCATGAGGGTGGCACGGATGCCCCTCCAGTGGTCCTCCTTGGGCTCTCGCACTCTGGGGCCTCTGGATGTCTGGGGCCTGGATCTCCTCCATGCCTGCTTCATGCCCTGTGGGAGAGGGCTATGGCTCTCTACATCCTCTTGCATACCATTACATGGGGAAACCATTTGAATGCAAGCACGTTGATCCACACAGGTGTGCACACGGGTGTTCACTGTTCGTAGACTTAAATCACACCTTTCTTGGCTGCTACTTCAAAGCACATTGTGCGCTGTCTGTCTTGCGTGCTGCACAACAACATTCAATATTTAGTATTTACTGCTGTTTACACTTAGCTAGACTAATGTGATGGTGTTGTGTTTAGTATGTTGCTTTGTTGTTGTTTTTTTTGCTTGTTTTCTATTCTTTTTCTCCCAACAGGTGATCCAGGAGATTTTTTTTTTCCCCTTTCTCACTGTCCCTCTCCCCTTCTGTTTTTCTTTTCCTTCCTCTTTCTTTCTCCCTTTCCTATCCCTCACTCATGTCTGTCCCGTCTGTAACAACTGAAAATAAAATAAAATAAATAATAAAAACGAAGGTCGATCCAATGGACCAATACGGCAATGATCCATTTGGCAAAATAAATCCATTGGGTATCCTTGTTGGTCTTCAGACAACAATTCTGACGGCTAAAGAACCAAATGGGACAGGCAAAAAAAAAAAAAGAGGGTTTAACTTAGTTTTATATCTAGATGCACACACACACACACACACACACACGTTGCTATTGCTTGGTAAATTTTGCTGTGCAGGCTAACTTTGAGTGAAATTCTTGGGTGTTTGTTGGCTTAGCTAATTCACTTTATGGCTGACTGTATAGTGTTGGCATCTCCTGCCTTTATATTTTTCTTTTTTTTTTTTTAATGTTATTTTATTTTTATTTTTTCCTGAATGAAGTGTGCTTTTAAAAGCAAAGTCCACAACAACTCAATGACAGAAGCATCATAAAAAGATTTTACGACACAGCAGCAGTGTTATATTTATATTGAAGAGTGCAGGTATACATAAAAGCATTGTATGTGATGTACTAAAGGTTTAAAAAAAAGATAGAGAGAGGCTTTATCTAGTAACTGTGACTTAATGTCTCATAATAAATAATGAAATAGCATCACTGGCTGTGACAAAGTGATTAGGCATGAACTCATTTACCACTTGTCCCTTAACCATATGGATAATTTATTTCCTTGTTATTATACAGTCAACCATAATGCTTTATTTTAGACATTGCTGGTTTAACTTTGCTTAACACACTATCCCGGGTTTGTTTGTGGTAGCAGTAGTTACATTCATTATATCAATGCATATGTTTTTTAAAGCAAACACTACTAACTAGTAATGGCCCGCTTGAAGCTGAAGCTCCGGTGCGTGTGTCAAAAAAATCAACACACTGCTTCAGAAGCACTGTGTCGAAGCTTGATTCGTTTAGCCAGAGTCAGATCAGTGACGTCCGAAGCTTCATTTAGAACCTAACTGCTTCGGTAGCTGATTCAATGGTTTATAAGGAAGTGAATCATTCGCAGGATTTGTGGAGTGTTTTGATGGTGACAGATAGCGAACCACTGATCATTCCACTGAGAGATTTGGAGCCAGCAAGGAATAGAGGAGGTTCTGTTGTGTGGGAGAATTTTGAGTTGATTTTTGTCAATCGGGTGGGTTTTCCAGCTTTGTGTTCTGGTCATTTGCTTTTGTTTTGTGCGTGTTTATTATATCTGAAAACAGGGAAAAAGGTAAAATGTCAAAAATCTGCTTCCATAATATAAATATCATTAAAGAACTATAGAAAAACTTCCACTTGACTCTTTGCATGTAATGTTGTAAAAATATATATTTTATTGTTTAATTAATCTGAAAATGTTAGTCTGCCAAATGTGCAGCAATTGGATTTATTTATTCTCTTTAGCTGATAGTTTGTGTGGCCCAGGTAGACTGTATAACTGCATCTCTACCAGTTTCTGTGCGCTCCAGCCTCTTCTGGTCCATGTGAGGGGATTTTCCTTAAGGCAGGAGAAATTATCGCCACGAAAAGGAACAGGTTCGGCCATTGCACAGTGGAACAAATTCTCTTCTTAAATAAAAATGAAAAAGGGCTGCTTTAAATGCATCATGTTTTTAATTTGCAAGTTCATAAGCATTTTCCCTTTCCAGTTCACAATCAATTCTACCCCCAGGTCAAAAATATGTCTGGGAAAATTTCCTTAATATAATATTATTTATATATATACCTTTCTAGCGGTTAATTGCATAAGTGCATGGAGGCAGGACCTCACAGCAGAAGCATACTCCATAATGTGTTGTACATTATCATATGTATATTATATGTAATGTGGTATTTTTCAATTATTGTATTTACCAACATCAAGAACTCACAAGCAAAGAAAGACCACACAATGGTGCATGTTTAAACAAGGAGAGTTTACTGGTCAAAATTATTTATTAAACAAATAAACCACTTTTTTTTTTTTTTAACCACCAAAAAATACACGTTCAAAGCAACACAATGGCGGCCCAATATCAGACAGAATTCCACTCTGTAGAGTGAGCAATCTTAATGAAGCAGTTGGTTTTATTTTGTGGATTCAAGCGGCTTTTCATATTTTTGGCCAGATGTCACCAGAGAGGACTGTTGAAAAGCTTCGAGTAATGAACCGTTTTTCAATACAAGCTTCAGTGCTTCAGAAAGCTTCATTTGGCCATCCATCAGGTCATTTGAATTTTCTTCTGTTCACAGGCAAATGTCCAGTAAATTATGTTTCTTTATGTTACTTTGGTTATACTTACCACGTTTGTCCATTTATTCAGGTCCTATATCTAAACCAGGTGTGTGGGAAGGGCCGCCCCAGTACTTCCTGTTTATATAGGGTCATGAGGTCATTGATTGCATCACTGGGTGTAACCAAATGAAGGGCTTTTCATTATTTATAGTATTATTTATTTTCTTTAAAGTAGCCTTTGAGTTGTATTGTATGCAGTGATTTACTTCTCAGACTATTTAGCTGAGTAAATGAGTTTGTCAATTTCATGCATAATCATATTCCTATTCTTTGTTTAGAATTGCATTGTTTGGTCTGACCTATTTTTTTTTTTCCCCAGTGGTAGAGACTAATGAGGTTCAGGTGTGTGTAAAGTCCTGTATAAAGCAAGTGGAATTTTTGCCTACCAGGTTGGTTGGTTGGTTTTATGGTAGAATGGAGATGCCAGAAATAAAGTATACTTAAAAGAAACTTAAATAGTCTGCTGATGCTGCTTACATTATGCTACCTCACACAGGCTCAAAGCCCACTAGACAAATTAGTACAGTCGCATGAAGTCTTGTGAAAAACTAAGTAGACTCACTAGCTTCTGGAATTGCCTTTTACCAGCAATAACCTTTATAATAATCATTTTCTGTATTATTTGTATTAGTCTCTCATATTACTTAACCATGTTGCATCAGTTCATTGAGCTTTGTGGGCGTTTGTTTATGCATAGCCGTCTTATTGCCCCACCGCAGCATTTCCCTTGAGTTGAGAGCTGGTTCTATTTCTGCCTGTATTGTTGACCAAAACAGTACACATTATTTCCCATGACAAATCCTCTTTCTATGCTGGGGTAACTGATCACTTTGAGTATTTAAACAAGTAAGTGCTATACATGAGTGTAAAGCCACACTGATCTCACTTTGGAGATGCTCATAAGTCATGATGCTTATTAGTTATGTGGTAGGTAGTCTAACATGTCTGTAAGTAGGAAGGCCAACAAATAAAACCTAAAAACTGCACTAAATATTAAAGAGTCCATGACACCATCTTTATCTGTTAACTTAATTTACTTTAAACATTCATATTTAACTTTCACAGTTTTTATACTGTCACCAAAAAGTTATGTGTATGTACATTTCTAATGGAGCACTGCATTGCAGCGCAGTGTTGCCATGCACTCTGCTTTCACTGCCTCACAAAACACAATGACTAATCTGTCTGCAGGAGGTTATCAAGGTTATTTAACAACACATTGTCATTCGGGTTCAGTTGCTGATATTTTTGCAGTTTTTCTGCTAGAAGGAAATGTCCTCACCTAATGGAAAATGTATGTGTACTGCATGAAAGGAACGGCAGCAATTTCAAGTCTTGTTCTTAAACCAAAATTGACAATTATAGTGGTATTACAAAATTGGAGCAGTAATAATGGATTGAATTTATATAGCGCTTTTCAAGGCACCCAAAGCGCTTTACAATGCCACTATTCATTCACTCTCACACACTGGTGGAGGCAAGCTACGGTTGTAGCCACAGCTGCCCTGGGGCAGACTGACAGAAGCAAGGCTGCCATATTGCGCCATCGGCCCCTCTGGCCAACACCAGTAGGCGGTAGGTTAAAGTGTCTTGCCCAAGGACACAACGACCAGGACAGAGAGCCCAGGGATCGAACCGGCGACCTTCTGGTTACAGATACGCTTCCCAACCCCCTGAGCCACGGTCGCCCGTTTAGAGATGTGTTGTAGGTTGCACCTCTTTCCCACATATTTAGTGTAAAACTTTGCTGTGACACTTCAGATTCATGTTTCAATTCCATTTTGTTCCTTTTGCACCAGTTCACAACAATATTAGGTAAAGACCCCACAATATTAGACAGAATGTTCCATCAATCAGATAATACTCATAAGCAACTGTTACAGCCCTAGCAGGGCCTCCTCCTGAAGGTGCCTGTATGGGCGTGTCCTACAATCTCTTTTGCCTGAGGTGCCACCTTTCTCTTTTACACAGTTGACTCACATCAGTAATTAAAAGTATTTAAGCCCAGATAAAGGTGAGCTCTGGGCCAGAGTGCCATTTGTGTGGTTGCAACTAGTGAGCTGCTCGGTTGCAGCTAGTGAACTGCTCTTTTTTTTTTTTTTTTTTTTTTTTTTTTTTTTTTTTTGGACTTACTTTTTAATTTATTGACCAATGCTTGAGTTTTGTTTGTTTCCTTAAATGGTGATAGCAGCTTGTCCGTCTCTTTTGCCTCCTTGTCTCCTTTTTCCGACCTGGACACTTTTTGTTACTTTCCCTCATCGCCTTGACCCTTTTACACTTACAACACAGGGTCTTCAGCCAAGATCAGTAAGGCTTAGCTACACCCTACAATAATACAACGCAAACAGAGAAAACCCTCACCTGTCGTTATTGTTGTATGATGAGCTGCTTTTTAAAAAAATATATTTTATTTATTTATTCCTTTTTTAGCTTTGGGGAAAATATTCTGTGGACTAATGAGACTTGGATGACATGTTATAACTTTTGTTTTTTTTGGTTTTTTAATGAAGTTATAACTGATGGAACCATGAAGCCCTGAAGTGGTCCAGGAAGCAAGCCAAAAGTCCAGAAATTACTATATGCACGTAACCCACTTATCCCAAAACCTGCATAACCCAAGTGCACTTGAGCACCTCTGAATGGCTCTAAAAACACAAACAAAAAACACAAACAATGAAGGATTTGGAGAGACCTAGTCAAAGTCTAGATTTTAATCCTATTGAGATGCTTTGGCATAACCTTAAACATGCTGTTCATGCTGGAAAACCCTGCAGGGTGGCAGAATTAAAACAATCCTACAAAAAGGAGTGGCCAAAATTCCCCCACAGTGATGTGAATGAGTGATTGCCAGTTATCACAAATGCTTTATTGTGGTACCCTTGGCAGCAAGAACTGCAATCAGTTAGTAGGTTTAGGGGTTGTGTGTGTGTGTGTGAGTGAGTGAGTGAGTCTGAGAATGTTGTGTTACTATAATTCTTAATAATACTTAAAACCCTCCTTGTCCTTTCAGAATGCCCTGTTGTTTTTTGTTTGGTTGTTTTTTAACCTCATCCCCCCCTTCTTCCTCTTACTTTGTCTCTGTATGTCCTCTCTAGGATCAGACAGTGCCATGCGGTGTTCAGACTCCTCCACTAATGTCCTGGCTTCCAGCATCGCAGCCCCTCTCAGTTTGTCCCTCTCCCCAGCTGTCAGCCCAGAGGACTTTGAGCACCTGTGGCTGCAGCGACAGGCTTTGCATACTGAACGCGGTAATGAAATGGAAGGTTATATTGAAAATTAAAGTCAGAGATTCATAGCTAAAGCTTCCTCTTTATTCGATAGCAAATGTGGTTAAAAGGAGCATGTAGGCCTCCTAAAAATCTTTAACAAGAGTGTGAAATCTCCATTGGTGGAATATACCAATTCCTCCAAAGTAATGTGTATATACTCAATTACAAATCTGATATACTTTAGATTTGATTAGTGTCAAGCTGTGGCAAATTGATGTTTGAAAGGCTCACAACTGTGTGATAAAGGTCTGAAACCCACACTGCATGTTAGAATGTGTCAGGATGTATTGTAGCTCAGATAGTTAAGATATTCCCATGAGAACACTGCCCTCAGTTAAAAGGGAAATAAGACAACAAAACTGAAACTTTTGGCTGTAAAAGCACTTAATTATGCCTAACTGTACCTAATTATACCGAACAAAAATGTTCTGGTTCATCAGTATGGGTTATCGAATAACATGAGAGATCATAACTCTTTTTTGTCATTGCACAGTCATGCTTAGCATGATGGTACAATGAAATTGGAAAACTGTCCCACGTCAGCACTAAACACAACAAAACACAACACACAAAGTGGATAAAAACTGCAAAAAAGGTATGAATAATGAGTGCATAGATTCATGATGGAAAATGCTTGTTTTACTCATGTAAGAAGAATGAATTTATTGATACAACTTTCAAATATGAATGTGGTTTGTTCGTTTTCTGTACATTTAGATGACAATTAGTTTCTTGAGAAAATAGCCAGGATATTTAAACCATTATTGAAAATTATAGTTAAATACTGTTTGTACATTACAGCATTACAATGATGAACTTGTAATAATAATAGTTATCATTTATTATTATCCATTTACCTTTTTTATCATATGGTGATCATCTGCAGTGACCTCACCACAAGTATTGTGTGTGAGAGAAAACCTCCGGCTTCAGATGGCTTTAAATGTCAGAGTCAGACAGCTTCTTTTTTTTTTTCTTTCTTGACTCTGAGTGAGTAATAAGGTCTCCAGCACATAGATTTAGAAAATAAAATAATTTTTTAAAATTTATGATTTCTCTTGTTTCATGAACATTTGACATTTAGATGAGATGATGATGATATGAGATAGACTTTATTTGTCAGTTGCAGGTCTTTTGCCCACAGTTTTTACAGTGTTTCTCCACATTTAAAAGCTATCGTTGTGACTTCTTGTGTTGTTGTGACAAGGTGCTGAGAAAATAGAGGAGGTTGACTGTGCGTGGATAGAAGAATGTGTCCGGTGTCCAGCAGTACTTCACTGTTCTCCCCAAAGCCTCCAAGCTGCCATGCAGCTGGTCAATATCCAGACGCTGGCGTTCACGCCACAGCAAATGCTGCCCTGGAGGGTCTACCTGTACACACACACCCAGCGCTCCCACTCCATGGACGCACCCAACACTACGCTCATACTGGGGGAGCTGCTATGTACTGGAGAAGCCAATCAGAAATCAGGAGTAAAAAAAGGCACAGCTGACAGTGAAGCTGGAGCAGAGGGGAAAGAAGACCAACTGGTGAGAAAGGAAATGGATGCAACAGCTGACAGGCTGAGGGTGAGCGAAGATGGACAGGAAGAGGAGGAGGGAATAAAAGTGATTCTCAATCAGCAACCAAAAGATGATGACGCTCTGAGACAGTTTCTCACAATCCTTATCACTGT
This sequence comes from Maylandia zebra, assembly GCF_041146795.1. NCBI lineage: Eukaryota > Metazoa > Chordata > Actinopteri > Cichliformes > Cichlidae > Maylandia > Maylandia zebra. The sequence continues at coordinate 17,241,753 of NC_135186.1, forward strand.
ACTGAACACACTGTCCTCAGAGAAAGATTAAAAATAGACTTTTCCCCTTTGATCTACATCTTTCCAAATTCATTCATTTGTCACACCGCCTGGGCCTAACAGCATGTTGAAGGAGTAAACACACTCAAAACTGGTCCAACTTTATGAAGCATTGTTATTCTAATTAAACAGGAAAGTACAAGCAACTGACAGTTACTACCCCCTTTTAAGAGAAAACTACCAAAAAGTTGTAAGGTAAACTCAGGGGATTTTTTTTTTTTTTTTAAGCCCAGTTCAGGCTATGTTTGGCCTTATGGGGGCACTATTGTGGATCAGTCCCAATGCACCAAAAGCGGCTGATAAATACTGTTTACCTACAAACACATACAGTGATGATGTTATCTTACCTACCCATGGTGTGCTGCTTTATTATTGTAGTTTGTTTAATGCTAGATTGCGTTTGATATGATGTTTAAAATGTTAGTTGGCTGATGAGAAAATGCAAGAGAAATAGAAAATAATTTAAAAATGACTAAGAACTTATAAAATAAAGGAAACCTGTGTATCTGTCTTTTGCTTTTGTGTCAACAATAGCTCAGGGCGTTTGCTTTAATTTCCTGGTGTAGTTCTAAAGAATGTGGCCGCCTTTGAACGTAAGCGGTTGGCTGTCGTCCGACCGTGACGCCACACCTGGTTGGCGTACAGCCTCTGCTACTTGGAGTCGCCTGTTGAGCGTCGGGGACTATAGGTGGAAATACACGTGCAGAATGCGGCAGTACTGGTTTATATGCATGGGTTCCAAGGGGCGAGTCATTTTTCATTTCCGTGAGTGCCTTTTCTGACTTTCGGTGCGTTGTACTGTAAGTATTATCACGCCGTGACTGCAACTCGTTCACTAACTGTTATCCATCGAGCTGAGGACAACCGGCGGAGGGAGGTGAGTGGAGATACCGGTCAGGCACAAGTTTATTAGCTTTATAATTTATGTTCCGACTCACAGCAGCTGCTTTTTGTTTTCAGTGACGGGATGGATGGATGCCTGGTTTAGCTCATTTACTGTACCTTCTGCTAACTCTTCATTTGGACTCTTCTCATTTACCGTAGCTGTGGGTTCATACAAGACTTTTCGGTGTGGCTGTGTTTGTGTTATGAGCGACGGTTGGAAATCATTGCTAAACCCTATTGATATGGCTTTTTTAAAGCCTGATCGCGCAGAGACGGTAGCAAGAAAAAAATCTTCCGGATTTCTTAACTTGAAATATCTTCTACGGAAGTCACTTGTTTGTAGACACTATCTGAAAACGTTCCATAGGACTGGCTAGTTTTCTTGCGGTACCTTCAAATTATTAGTGCTGTTTAAGGTAAAACACACGGACAGCTCTCTATACTCTGTCATTTTTGGGTAACTGCGGTTTCGTCGTTCTGTTCGGGAAGCGTTTGTTTCAGCGAGCGTTACATTGCAAAAATCAAAGAGGAGACCGCGTACTAATTATAGATGAGGTGGCCTCGGCTATAATTGGTATCTTCTATGAAGTGACCCTGTACTCGTTGACAAAACAAAGGCATTTTAAAAATCTAAGTAAAGCTTGTCCTCTAGCCTGGCTCTAAGGATTAGTCTGACATGAGACTACGCAACGCTTTTCATATCTCCTTACTTGTCCTTACTTCTCAGTGCGTTTAAAAAAACAAAAGAGTAGGGCAGCCTGGCTATAAACCTCATTCTTATCATCTACAGTGTTTGTTTACTGCTTCCCTGTAACCTCTCTGCCCTTTCCTCTGTTTAGAACTCGGAAACAATGTAACCAAACAAGAAGAAAAAAAGATTACAGTAACAGTCGACACTGGCAGAAACTCCGTCTGAGGGAGACTGCTATGTAATGGCTGTAGGAAATATTCAGACAAGGGAAAAATTAAAGGGGGGGAAGCTGAATAAATAATAAACAGTTGCTGCAGATGGTTTCGCTCGAGTAGATTTGGGTAGTTAGGATACAGTGCCATAAAGGCTGAGCCTGCCACATGAGTTTGTCTCAAACTTTAACAGATTGCTCAGCGGGCTTGTGTTTGAAATCAGTTTTTTGCATTTAAATACATCAGTACAAATAAATTGTCTGTAGCTAAAACAATTAGTTATAGTCACACTTAGTTATAGTCACACTGAGTGGGTTGACTGAAAGGGCTTTATGCTGTGGCCTTCAGTCACCGGATCTCAACCCAAATGGGATTTCTTACAGTGTTTAACATCACCAAAATGCCAAATCAACACTTATCTGCTGGAGGAGTGGTGTTCATCCTTTTGTGCCACATTCTAGTACTAAATACCTGTAGCCAAACTGAACTGTGTTTTTACTGTGATCAAGTAGAACTAGACCACTGACAATTAATATCTTAAAAAACATTAACATTAGAAAGAAAATTTATCAGGGTCAGTCAGCACTCTGTGTCATCACTGTTTCACATAGCCCCACAGAAAGCTCACTCATTGAACTTTCACCAAGTTCCAGCACTGGTAAAAGATGAGATAAAATGAGAAATGTACTGAATGGGACAATTTTGTTTCTTGTCCTGAACTGTAAGTGGTTCTCAATGTGCATCTCTATAGAATATGTTAAAGGGCTTTTGCAACTTGCGACACAGGGTTATTTACACCAGAGCAACAGTGTTCAGTAAACTGTATCTGATGCATACAAAGTGTATATATGAGACTCTAAGTTACAACAACACACTCAGTTCCGTGTAACCTGTGTCCAAGCCTTCTGAATCATTAACTATTGGCCGAATTATTTACAGTTGTACTGCGTCACACACCAGCATAATGGATGGAATATCACGTATGTGTTTGTGATAGGAAATGCGGATTCATTCGAAGAAGAAGAATATTGTTGTGGCAGTGCTGCTTGTCATTGGGGGATTATACTTCATTAACCATTCGGACTTCCTTCTGGCTGTAAGAACACACCTACACATAGAATATTTGAGTTATTTTTCAAACTGTGCACCTTACTTACTTGGAGGTAGACTTGTATAAGTCACCATCCCTGTAACTGCACTTGCTCTCATCTTGCTTTGCAAAGTAACAAAGATAGTGCATTGTCTCACTCATCAACGTGTATATTCTAATCAGACAATAATCATGTTTTTGTCTTTTGGGTTTGTTTTTGTTGTTGTTGTTTTGCAGGTCTTTGCAAGGTCACCTGAAATAGTTCTTAATGAGTTAACATGGCAAGCAGACAGGCCGGTTAGTATGGAGTCCTGGATTGACCAGGCAGATTATCTGAGTTTCAATGTGTCCTATCAGCTGCTTGCTGGAGTGCTACCTACTCAACAGAGTGAGTCTCCACACTTTGTTCTCATTATTATAATAAGGCTGCTGCTGCCTTTTCAAACTGTAAAAAAAAGAAAGAAATTGCAAAAAGTCACGTAGAGAAATAATGACAGCACTTTCCGGTGTTGTTCTCTAACTTATGGAAACTATGGAATGCGTTTTTTCACTGTCACTTGCATATTCCTATTTGTATGAGCAGTTGTGCCTTATTTTGTATTCAAAGGAGCTTGCAAAGAAAAGCGTCTGGACTTCTTTAAGTTGCTTGAAGACGTTTCACCTCTCATCCGAGAAGCTTCTTCAGTTCTAAGGTCAAATGGTGGGGAGTCCCAGATTTAAACCGCCTCTGTTCAAAGATCTTTGAATAGAGGCGGTGGTTTACGACACCAACTCTCTGCCATCTATAATCCAGTTTTGAGTTCCCTCCCCAGACGCCTTAATGCCCACTCACATCCTGGGCCATCTGACTTCAGGAATTCGCATGATAAGGTGGGGCCAGGTTTCACAATGAACTCACCCGAAACTCTGGCTGATTGGGACCCACACCCAGTTTCACACCTTGGCTCAGGCGATTAGAGGATCATCAGGGGGTCCTTTTGTCCCTCTGTGGGGGGTTACTCCCACTGGGTTTAAATCTGGGACTCCCCACCATTTGACCCTTAGAACTGAAGAAGCTTCTCGGATGAGAGGTGAAACGTCTTCAAGCAACTTAAAGAAGTCCAGACGCTTTTCTTTGCAAGCTCCTTTGACTACGATGACCTGGATGACTGAGAACCTTCACAGACTTATTTTGTATTATTTTGGTATTTATGTCATGCATTTATTGCTTTTATTTCAATGCTAATTCTCCTTTTTTTTGTTTTACTTTTATTTACTCACAGTCTGAAGGTGTTACCATGCTGAATTTCATACCACATTATTTAATAATTGTTATCAGAAATACTTTTTAACCTCAGCTTTAGATTTGAAATGGCATAAAACCCTTCACTTTTTTTCCTTTTTCTTTCGGCTTCAGAGTATTTATCTGTTGGATTATCCTCAGTAAAGAGGAAGAAGGGCAGCTATCTGGTCCCCACATTGAAATCCATCTTCTCCCAGTCGTCTCCTGAGGAGCACTCCTTCATGGTGGTGGTAGTGCTGCTAGCAGATTTCGACGTCAGCTGGAGAGTCGACACTGTGAAGGAGATCAAATCAGCTTTTGCCTCTGAGTTGGAAAAAGGCCACCTTTTGGTCATCCATGTTCCCCAGGACTGGTACCCTCCGATTACAGGTGCAGCTCACATGCGATCACCCCTAGTGTACATATTCATTCACATACAGTTTGAATGTTTTTTTTTTCCTGTGATACAAATCTGTCTGGTTCTCTGTAGGTCTGAAGAGGAATTTCAACGATGCTCCAGAAAGGGTAACGTTCCGCTCCAAGCAGAACCTGGATTATTCCTTCCTCATCCACTACTGTGCAGGTCTTGGACGGTATTACCTCCAGCTAGAGGATGATGTGTTCTCTGCAAAAAACTTCCTCACAACCATTAAAAAGCGAGTTGAGGAGCAAGAAGGAAAGAAGTTCACCTGGGCAACGTTGGAATTCTCTGCCCTCGGCTATATTGGTAAACTCTACAAATCAGCCCATCTTCCTCTTCTGGCTCGCTTCCTCTTCATCTTTTACCAGGAAATGCCCTGTGACTGGTTGATGACTCACTTCCGAGAGGTGATGACTCAAAAGGAGACCATCCTTTTCAAACCCTCGCTGTTTCAACACATGGGAACTTTCTCCTCATTTCAAGGCACATACAATAAGCTGAAAGACAAGGATTTTGAGGAGGATGTCTATACCAATCCTTCAGCTGAAGTTTACTCTGACATGTCCACCTATCAGAAGCACTTCCCCAAGCTGGCCTGGGATGCTGGCGAAGGATTCTTCTGGGGCCGCACCCCAGAAAAAGGAAATTGCCTGACTGTAGTGTTTACTGAACCTACTGTGGTGACAGGGATATTTGTAGAAACAGGGTCAGGAGGCAAAGACATCCTGGAGTCAGGTGAGGTGGAGATGGGTCACAATGTGGTGGCCACAGACAAAGAGAAGAGTTGTACAGAGTTTGAGTCAGTGGGAACATTTGAGAATGGAAAGTTTAAAATGCAGGAGATGGATAAAAAGTACAGCTCAGCCTCTTCGTGTCTGAAGATAAAGGTCACAGCTACTCAGAAGGACTGGTTGATCATTACGAAAATCAGAATCACCACAAAGCTGACTGTACCTCATCAATAGACATAGATGTTAGTTCTTCCTGGCAGATTAAAAACTATTTTGATCAAAATCTGACAAACTGAACTTGGGACTTGTGTGCCTTGTTAAAATGTTTTATTTATCAAACATCAACTAAGTGCTCTAAGCAAATTGTCACTTTGAAGCAAGTTTGACCAAACTTTGTGATGACATGTTGTCTCTTCACAGAATCAAAGAGCTATAAGCAGACAACCAACTCCATGTGTTGTATGTATGTATGTATGTATTGTTAATGCATTTGGGTAATTGCATTGTGTGTGAAACTGCACTCATCATTAACTCATTGTTTTAAAATGAAGACGAGAGAAAACCCATGTGCTTATTATGAAACCTATTGACTGTAGGTTGAAACCTACGGTCAATATGTAGTCAATGCTTGTGATGGCTAGCTGACATATTACTTGTTTGTCTCCCCTCACCAGTATCAGGCCTGCTATGGCCTTTCGCACCAGCAGCCTGATTCAAACCTCAGGCCAGATCTATAAATAGTGTACATCTGTCACATGTTACAACAACTACACAGAGGGGATAAAAGACGCCGGGTCCCATTTGCAGTCTGATCTTTCTGTCTTTCCTTTTTTTTTTTTTTAAATAGGAATTTTTGCTTTCTTAAATACCTCAGCTCCTTTTTCCAATAAGTACATATGTTTTTATTTAATTCTGCGGGGTGCACTATAAAGGGTAATGGGTTAACAAGGTAGGTTGAGTTTTCAATATCACAAAAGCAGTACACTGGGTTCTTTCTGTTGGCTCACAGGATTGAAAGTCTGGGTTCAAATATGCCAACTGAAAGTTTTATTTGGAGTTTATATGTTCTCCTTGTGTCTGTGTAGGTTCTCTTTGGGCACCGTAGCTTCTTCCTACAGTCCAAAGACATGCACGTTAGGTTAACTTTTGGTTGTAAATTTTCTGCAGGTGTGAATGTGAGCATGAGTCATCGACCATTTTTCTGTTGGTCTTGTGATGGACTGGTAACCAGCTCAGGTGACTCTTGGCTTCAGGCTCCCATGCCCAAATCTAAATCTGATAAACAGTTAAGAGGATGAATGGATCCCTTGACTAGATTAAATTTATATTGCACATCTAACTTGCTTCAGACCAGTTTACACTCTTTTGCATTAAACTGGGCTGATAAAAGCATGCCAAAGTATCCTTGGGTAAAATACTGAATCCTGATGTATTCATTTGATTGTGAGTGGGTGTGAATGTTACATAGAAAGCGGTTGAACACTGATGTATAAATGGGCGAATGAGACATCTTGTATAAAGTGCTCGAGTAGATAAATGCTACATAAGAACTAGTCCATTTACCTTTCCTGCATGCAGAGTTAGCCACTGTGGCAACCTGTTGTGAATAACAGAGCAGACAAAAGTAGCTATTTCTCTCTGAGAGAAAGTGTCCATCCATTAGCCACCTGTTGAACAGCATGTTTTTAACACAGCCCAACAAAGATATGCACTGAAGACACAAAGGTATGTCTTTCCACTGAAACTTGCATTCATTCAGCTAATTAGACAAATCTGTTCCACTTTTAGAATATATAACAGATAATAATCAGTGAGATTAATTTCACTTTAATTTGGCTAAAAACTAAATTTCTGCATCTACTTCTTTTTGTAGGGCAGTAATTAAAGTTTATAGTGTAAAAAGTAGATTAAAAATATTCTGTGAGAATGCCCCTCTTGCCTTTTTTTTTTTTTTTTTTTTTTTTGGCACTGCCAATTTTCATTTCATGGTCACATGCCCTGCTTCTGGATTGAATTATGAAGTATCCAATCAACCCATTTCATGTAATAAATGAACACATACCCCGTCTTCTGGGAGCACCCACAGATTCCAAATTAATACAGTCTGGATTAACAAAGATGGAGGATAAACACCACAGTATTTGCCAAAAACTCTGACTTCATCCGTTCATGGTTTGATATAGTAGGAGACAAAAATGGGCTGCTTACAATTTCCCAATGATTAGCTTTATAAAACAGAACCCAGTGTATACAAGGTTTACAAATGTGACAGACTAAAACTGCAAAATGCTGCTGAACCTACCACTAACCAACAGCGTGTGTGAGAGAACAATGTATTTTATTCTTCTCCATCATTCAGTAATGCTGGAACTCATTACACTGGTCAGCTGACGGAATAATAAGAGATTCTTGATTGGAGTGTCAACTTGACAAAAAAAAAAAATCAGATTAGAGGTAAAAGGCACAGGAGAAGTGAAGGGCTGATATAGTGGGCAGTTTGAGTGCAATCAGTAACATTTCAGGCAACACCAATAACATTTCCTTGTATTACCATTTTTTTCCTTTCCATAATTCACATGCTGAAAATGGATTCATTACAACTGGTCAACATTACTATTGTTCAGGTGTATTTATTTTTATAGGTTTCTGTCATTTTCTGATGCACTGAGAAATAAAGGACTGTTCACAGGTCTTGCTGTATCTTTCTCTGTCTCTGCTCGATGGATGCTTGTGATGGCTGGCTGACTGCTTTTGCTGACATATTTCTTGTTTGTCTCCCCTCACCAGTATCAGGCCTGATATGGTTTTTCTCCACAGCAGCCTGATTCAAAGCTGAATTCTTTTCAGCTGCAGAGCAATGGCTAGGCAGCCTGTCATTTCCTGTAGCTTGTTCTGTTGCTGCCTGTGAGCCTGCCCGGTTCTGGTTGGTAGTTCTGTCACTCCCAGTAGTGGACCAATTCTGAGAAGCTGGTCGGGCTTCAGCTGCAGCAGACTGGGTGGCATCATCCTGCAGTACTTTCAAACTGGTCTGAAAAGGATTGAAACAGAAGCTGAAACATTTAAATTCACTATACTTTTTAATGGTACTGCTGTTAAATGAAAACAAAGTGCTTTAAAAATTCTGCATTCTTTATAATGTCAGGGCCCTGTTCCAGGAAGCAGATTCAAACTCTGAGTTTAAAAACAAATTGATCAACTCTGAGTTTCTTGTTCAACCTGATTTAAACACATGCGTTAGTTGAAAAAGATCAATGTGACCAATTACCACATAGTTTGTAACGTACAGTAAATGTTCGCAGTGTAAGAAAACTAACTGACAGCATTACTGTCTACAGAATTACAGAGATGGAGTCTATAGATTTGATTCTGAGCTGATAATAAATCTGTGACGTAATCACTGTCGCTGAGAGCTGAATAACTGTGAAAGCAGTAATGTTAAGTACAAAAATAATTAAGCAAACCAATGTTTCATGAAAATTGTAGAATTCGGCAAATGAATTCTCACATCTTTGCAACTTTATTAATGAAGAACTGAATTATCATGTTAGTCACCTGGTTAAAATGCAGCAGAAGGTGAGGACTCAGAGAGAAAATCAAGTTTTCTGAGTTTGTTAAAGAAAACCTGTCATCGAACAGATTAAGTTCAAAGATTGGTAGCACTATAATCTTAAGCACAGCAACTCCACTCACAGTGAGCACCTATGCAAGGCCTAATCTCTCTAAGGTAAGAGCTCAGCTCAGGGATTGCGCATTGCCTGACCAATATTGCACCCAGTAGGCATAAAAGCAAACCCAAAATAAAAAAATCAGTTTTAAAATGTGACCGTACTCTAAAACCAACTTGGGAGGAAAATGCAAAAAAAAGGAGGAGGAAAAAACTGACAAATTCACATGTGCAGCCTGTCCTGTAGCAGGCAATACAATATATATTACATTGCACTGCATAAATATCCTTTTTTTTAACGTCAAATATATTAAATTAACATACCTCCAGCTAACTACTATGTTTGCTGCACAACTTGCTTGTGGTCTTATAAAATCACTACTAAAAACATGAAATACAGGGTGGGCCATTTATATGGATACACCGTACACTGCAAGAAACAAATAAGCTAAAGGAATTCCGTTTATAACTGTTTGCTTTTCTTTAAGAACTAGTCCTGGTAGACAACTTGTGCTTTTTAATTCTTCTTCTTTTTATTCCCTCTCAGTACTAATATTGATTTAGAAGTTTTCATAGACTTGGCTTAAACACACTAGCAGGGCTGAAGTCATCCACAGAACTGCCTTCATTCTTGGCACAGTGTTCCTACTGTAACTGTTATAGCGCAGCTGTAGTCACCAGATAATGTTAAATGCCAAAAACTGTGTGTCACACACAGAAAACTGTCATAAAGTAAGCACATCTAATCAGTAACCCCCAATATAAAGGAATACTTTTTAACATTTTTACATTCTTAACTTGCTGACATTTGCTAATGTCAGTGACCATGAGCCACGGACGGAAGTGTGACTGTAGCATTAAAAGTCTTTACTACCACTTACTATGTGCACAAGAGTAGGAAGGGGGGGGCTAGTCTTAGCTGAACTAAGGTCTGGGCACATGCTCTTTTGACTGATGTTGGATATACTAGTTTAATCAAATTCATCTTGGAGCCAGACCGATATCCACCTATTACAAATATATTTCATACTTAATAAGTCCCAATAGGTTGCAAGCAATTAGTCAGCTTTAGTTACTGATGTGCATATCAAATATATAAGGCTGGCCCTTCATTTGCACAATAACTCCAAAGTTAGAAACATCCTGTTTCAAAGAGATGCTGAAAAGATTCATGAAGTTATTACTTCCAGGCTTGACAACTCAAAGTAATTCAGCAGACTGCCATAAAGGCTCCCTGAACAAAAAGCTCCCAGTTGATTCAGAAAGCTGCAGCAACAGTTCTGACAGGGACTGGGATTAAGTAGGATTTCAGGAATGTAAAGTAATTTTACCCTTCCAAAACATAACTTTTATTCAGTGCCCTACTGGCTTTGAACCAATTCTCATACTTCAGGATGCAGAGAGCAGAAAGAGGCCCAAAGGATTTTATTCAGAACTGTGGAAGCGGAATCAGTCTCATTGCTGTCAGGGTATGATGAGGTGGAGGAAGGCCAGATATCAGAGCAAGAAGTTGAAAGCTAAGAGGAAGACATATCATCTTTTGAAGAGCCTGAGCAGGGACAGTGTGACAGATGTACCATCTGTAATATTAAGAACTGTTTAATGTAGGACTCTGAAGCTTTTAGCCATTATTATATCTAGAAGGGGGAATAAGAACCCTTTCAGTGTCAAAGGTTTGTGGAAACCAAGTGTGATGTGCAGACACTTGGAGACAAGATCATCTTAAATAAAAGCGGGTGGTTTATTAGATTGAACTTCCAAGAACAAAAACTGAGCATGAAAATACAAAAGAAACTAAAAACCTTGGATTACACAACCTAAACTGGGAAAATACTCAGAGGTACAAGGGGCTAGATAACACTGAGGGAAACTGAACAGATAAACAAAGGGAGACTGACACAACACATACACAATATATACACAGGAGGATGAGTAGGGGAGGGCTGGGAAAAACAACAGGGACAAATTAGACAGAGGAAGCAAAACGGAACATTTAGCACGCAAGACAAGGGACTATCAAAATAAAACAGGAAAGATAAGCACACAGGATTAAGACACACAAGCCTGACAAAAGCATCAGAAACATGATAGCCTTAACATGGAAGGTACTAAAGGATGAAACCCAGAGATGAGACAAAGGGAAGAGTAAGTTCACAATTAAGCCTAAAGTTATTTATGACTAAACTGGAGACCTCAAAGCCCACTTCTCCAAATCAAAACAATAATGAATGAAATTATTCATTCATTATTGTCAACCCCAAACCATGATATTCAGTTGAATTCTCATGAAACATTCTGGAGCAAAACATTCTTCAGCATATCTGTGGTTACTGAATGGCTCAGATAACCTAGGATCAGAATTTAGTCTTTTCAAGTTATAATAGTTATTATTTAATAGTTAGAAGTTATATTGTCTTGTAACTGATAAACAGGAAAATAATAAAGCCCTGTGGAAAGTCAGGGCTTTATTCTGCTCTTAAAGCCACTTAAACATAATGCAACAAGGCTGCCATGGAAAAATGATTCCCTTCACAGGCTAGTGTCCTGCATGGAAACTGAGAAACCAAATCCCACAATTTCAAAGCCCCAGCTTACACAATACTTCTTATCCATAATAGCTTTGCCTGTTGTCATTTTTCCCTTTCGCGGGTTCCCCAAAAGCTGGTATATGTCCTCTGTGTTAGCTTTCACCTTCTTGCTCTATTGTCTGGCATGCCTCCACCTCATCTGCTGTAGGGCTGCAAGGATTCGTCGCCATAATCGCTGTCGTCGAATATATAAAATTTGTTGACACAGAATTTTATTGTTAGAATAGAATAGAATAGAATTCAACTTTATTGTCATTGCACATGCACAGGCACAGGGCAACGACATGCAGTTTGCATCCATCCAGAAGTGCTTTAGCCGTGATATAGATATATTACTATATATATTAGCAATAATATAGATATGTAAGTATATTACAGAAATGGGTCTATTATGGTATGTTATAATGTACACGGTATGAAGTATGTTATGAATATTCTATAACTATAAGTATGTAGTGAGTACAAGCTATGTACAGGCTATGAACAGGATATAAATATAAAAAACTATACAGAAATCTGAGATCTACTGCTATACAAAAATGTGAACTATGCAAGTTATAAACAGTTGTAGGATTAAAAATTATCGTATGTACAGAATGATTATTTACACAGAGCTATACAGTAGTGCAGTTAAGATAAGTGAGGTATGTGGATAATTTCTACAGAGGCTATATAAAGTGCTAGTGGTTGTGAGTGGTGGTTCAGTCCATGTTATTATTGTGTGTTTGAGGGTACAGTTGTCCATTGTGTGTGTGTGTAGGTGGTTGTGGGTGTGTGTATGTTCAGTCCATGAGTTTAACGTGGGTCAGATGTCAGGAGGCAGAGTTCAGGAGTCTGACAGCTGTGGGGAAGAAGCTGTTCCGGTACCTGGTGGTCTTAGTCCGGAGGCTCCTGTAGCGCCTCCCAGAGGGCAGGAGGGTGAAGAGTCCATGTGATGGGTGACTGGGGTCTTTGATGATTTTCCCAGCCCTTTTCAGACACCGCTTCCTGTAGATGTTCTTTATGGTCGGAAGTGGTGCTCCGGCGATGCGCTGGGCAGTTTTCACGACCCTCTGCAACGCCTTCCGGTCCGAGGCAGAGCAGTTCCCGTACCAGACTGTTATACAGTTGGTCAGGATGCTCTCGATGGTGCAGCGATAGAAGTTCACCAGGATGTCTGAGGACAGGTAGTTCTTCCTCAGAGTCCTCAAGAAGAAGAGGCGCTGCTGAGCCTTCTTGACCAGCTTGGAGCTTGGTGTCATCTGCAAACTTAATGATGGTGTTGGAACCATCAGCAGGTCTGCAGTCGTGGGTGAAGAGGGAGTAGAGGAAAGGGCTCATCACACAGCCTTGTGGTACACCGGTGTTCATTGTGATTGATGATGAGCAGCGGTTATCCAGCCGGACATGTTGGGGGCGGTTGGTCAGGAAGTCCAGTAACCATTTGCAGATGAGGGAACTAATGCCCAGGTCTGTCAGTTTCCTGATGAATTGTGAGGGGTGGATTGTATTGAATGCTGAACTTAAGTCTATAAACAGCATTCTGGCTGTTCTGTGTTGTTGTTGTCCAGGTGTGAGAGGACAGAGTGCAGTGTGATGGAGACTGCATCCTCTGTGCTCCTGTTCTGGCGGTATGCGAATTGGTGGGGGTCCAGGGTGGGGGGGAGACAGGATTTGAAGTGTGCTAGCTCTAAGCACTTAGCGATGATGGGGGTGAGTGCTACTGGGCGGTAGTCATTGAGGCAAGATGGGTTGGAGTTTTTGGGTATCGTGACGATGGAGGTGGATTTGAAGCAGGCCGGTACCACAGCGTGGGCCAAGGACAGATTGAATATGTCTGTGAGCACTCCTGCAAGCTCCCCAGAACACGCTCTGAGAACACGCCCGGGGATGCCATCAGGACCTGCAGCCTTGTGGACATTGATCCTGCTCAGCACCGCTCCTACATTGGTGGGGGAGAGAGTCAAAGGTTGGTGGTCTGGCATCATGTCTGTTTTGGTTGTGGTTGTGGGGTTCCCTCGCTCAAAACGAGCATAAAAGTTGTTGAGCTCATTGAGGAAGGAGACATCAGAGGATGCGGGGAGGGTTTGGTGGTCCTGTAGTCTGTAATGGTCTGGAGTCCTTGCCACATGCGTCAGGGGTTGGAGTTGGAGAAGTGTTCTTCTACCTTCTTTTTGTAATGGTGTTTGGCTTTTTTGATGCCCTTCTTTAGATTAGCCCTGGCTGTACTGTAGGCGTGTGCATCTCCTGACCTAAAGGCAGTGTTGTGGGCCTTCAGGAGGAGACGAACATCCCGGTTCATCCAAGGCTTCTGGTTGGGCTAAAAAACACTAAAGCCATTTGAGAAGCTCATGCACCTTTCAAATGGCTGAAGTCATGATAGAGAGCATCTTTAGCATAGTTATCAACAGCTGGGAACATCATCTCAAAGATAAGAGCAAGCCTCACTCCAGAGCATGTTCACTACAATCGGAAATTAATGAACTGAATCATCTCTAAACTCGAAAATAAAATCTTTTTAAATTAATTTGAAACTTTATGCTGTCACGGTCCTGGGCCATGTTGGCCCAGTATTCTTAGTTCTCATGTATCTTTGTATTCAGTTCCCTGTTTAGGCTCTGTTTCCTGAGTTGCCCTGTTGTGTTGTTTCCTGAGTGCTTTCCCTTTATGACTCTCACCCCCTGTGTGCCCCTCTGTGTATTCATGAGCCCTTGTCCCCTTTCGTGTTTATTCCGTGTCTCCCCTGCCCGTTATGTTGGTGTTCTACTCGTGCTCTCTCTCCTCCTGTCTGAACCTCTGTACTTCCTGTTTCGCCTCGCCCGTCTCCCCGCCAGTGTTGTGTTCACTCCTGCCATGTCTCGTGATTATTATCAGTGTCACCTGTGTTCCCCATGTGCTCCCACTCCGCTCGTTAACCCTTGGTGTATTTATGTCTGCGTCTCCCTCAGTGCTGTGTCGCGTTCTCCCTCATGTTGTGTGGATCTTCCTGTGTCTACCTGCGAGTGTTAGTTTACTTTTCCCAATTTAGTTTTGTATTTCCTGTGTTCTGCCGTGCCAGCATTAAAGCTGTGTTTCTCGAGTTCATCCCCGTGTCTGTGAGTTTTGCATTTGGGTCCTCCTCCTGCTTGCCACACAGCGATCCATGACAGAAGAACGCGACCAGTAATGGACCCAGCAAACTCCGTTCGGAACCGGCAGCGTGCAAACTCCGCCTTCCCTAGCGAGAGGAGAAGGCAGGAGGCTCGGCACGCCCGGGAGCACGAGTCTGCCTTTCATGGGACTCGATGGGCGCTAGGTGGGCCGCGCAGCGTCCAAATGGCAAAGGCTGCTGCTTTTTCCCCACACCGCCCCACGGTAAGAAGAGTTGGAGGAGTCGGCCTATCGCCTGCCACAACTCCTCCGGCCTTTTCGACTTCTGGTTCGCCTCTCCGGTCACCGCCCACGTCCCGCGCAAAGAAGAGGGTTACTCGGCGGTCGGGGAGTGGTTTTGAGCCGTCGACAAACGACCTTACTCCGCTGCAGGCTTTTGCGCTCTACCTGGGACTTCCGCGCTCAGAGCTGCACAAGCTCCCTGTTTCTCCGGCGCAGCCCGGTTCGTCATCGGCTCAGCCAGCCGACATCACCGAAGTGCCTGCACCCACTGCCTCGGGAACTCATGGCACAGTTCCCGGGGAAACACGACGCTCACGCCGTCGCCACGCTAAAGCTGCTCCTCATACTGTTTCTACGTTCGCCTCCGCTTCTATTACGCACGAGACTGACTTCATCACCCCTCTAGAGACTGCTGTTCATGCTAAATTAAAGAATCCTGGCACTGTAAGCCCCGTGCGCGTCATCCCTGAGGCCATTAACTCCGTGTCTGGGAAGTCTGGGTCTGTTAATTCTGGTCCTGCAGTGCCTACCCTCACGCCCGTGTTTGAGAGCGACTATGTTTCCTGTGCTCCTCCCAGGTCAGCAGCAATTAACTCACAGACAGATTATTTCACCGTAGAGAAGCAAAAGACCGTTTTTGAGCCGCATACTTGTGAACAGCACTGTGAAGTTAACAGTGTCTCCACTCCTGGACTATGCTGCTCCCCAACCTGTACATCTAGAAACGGTCTGTGTGAATGCTCCTGTGTCCATAATGGATCCCTTTGTGCCCGGTATTACAGACTCTGACTCTGCTAAACCTGGATCTTCCTGTGCAATGACTGTTTTAGGGACTACTACACCTAACATGGACAGCTTAAGGCCTACAGAGTCGCTGGGAGTGGCCCGCCATGAATCTCTGTTCGCTAACACTGTTTCTAGTTCCACTAACTCCGTTTTCCCTGTGTCTGTTTCTGCTCCTGAGCTCAGCTCTCCCGCTTCAGTTTCTGTAACCAAGGCAGCGTGGGCCCAGCCTCCCCTAGCTCCCGTATCAGTTCTTCGGGAGAGGGTAGCTGAGGTCCAGCTGGTCCCTGCTTCTGTTCCCAGACTGGCAGAGGCTCCTATCATCCCAGCACCTGTACCTGCTCCTCGGGTGGGGTTGATGGACACCCAGACTTTGCCTGCTCCTGTTCCGGTTCCCCGGGTGAGGTCAGCTGCGACCCTGCCGCCTCCTGCACCCGTCTCAGTTCCTCGGGTGGGAGCGACAGAGGTCCAGCTTGCTCCTGCACCTACACCGGCCCCCAGGGTAAAGGCAGCCAGAGCCCAGCTCGTCCCTGCACCCGTATCTGTTTCTCGGGTGGGGATGGCTGGTGTTCGGCCAGGCCTAGCACCTGTTCCTGTTCCCAGAAGGAGAGCAACCCAGAGTCAGACACCTGTTCAACCACAAGCGCAACTACCACTTCAACTAGCATTACTATCCATAACACAGTCTGTAGCTCAGTTGTTAACACAGATTCTTGTTTTGTCACCAGTCCAGACTTTAGCACAGTTAGCAGCTCCGTCTCCTGTTCAGTCATCGGTTCTACTACCTGCTGTCCCGCCATCACTGCAACGTGCACCCCTGTCTTTAGCGCAGTCAGTAGCTCAGGTCATAGCACAGGTTCCTGTTTTGTTACCAGCTCAGTCTCTAGCGCAGCCATTAGCTCCTCAGTCTGCTCAGTCATCCGCTCCGTTACCGCTCCAGTCCTTTGCTTCATTGCCTGTTCGTTTGTCAGCTCAGTTATTGACTCTGTCACCAGCTCAGTGCTTAGCCCAGCAACCCGTTCAGTCACTGTCCACCTCAGCTGGAAGCCTTTGTGAGCCTTCTTTGCCAGCTGAGGATTACGCGGTGCTGACACACTTTGAACTGACTGTTTGCCCTGCACAGCCCCAGCCATTGCATCCTAAGCCGACTGCGTGCCCTGTGCCGCCACAGTCAGCGCCCGCGGTGCCAAAGGTCCCCGCACCCGCTGGCTCTGCATCCGTTTCCGCTGGAGGGTCCGAGGGGCCCGTTCAGCCTCCTGTCTCCGCTGGAGGGTCCGAGGGGCCCGTTCAGCTGCCACCTGCGCCCGCCTCGCCCGGCCCCGTCTTCGCCTGGTCCGGCCTCTGCAGCTCTGCCTGGTCCGGCCCCGTCTTCGCCTGGTCCGGCCTCTGCAGCTCTGCCTGGTCCGGCCCTGTCTTTGCCTGGTCCGGCTTCATCAGAATCTGCATCCTCGCCTGGTCCGGCCTCCGCCTCAGCTTCGCCCGGTCCGGCTCTAGCATCTGCTTCAGCCTTGTCTTTGCCTGCTCCAGCTCCAGCATCTGCTTCCGCTTCGCCTGGTCCGGCCCCCGCTTCGCCTGGTCCGGCCCCCGCTTCGCCTGGTCCGGCCCCCGCTTCGCCTGGTCCGGCCCCCGCTTCGCCTGGTCCGGCCCCCGCTTCGCCTGTGGCTGCCACGCCACCGTCTGGTCCTGCCTCGTCCGGTCCTGTGCCCACCGGGCCTCGGCCACCACGCCTGACGCCGGAGTGCCGCCGTTGCCTTCCGCACGGTCGGCCTCCTGAACTGCTCTATCATCTCCTTGGCCGCCGCCTTCTTCTACGCGGCCGGCCTCCGGACCAGCTCTGTCACCTGTGCCACCCGTCTGGTCGGCCCCCCGACCGTGTGACCCGTGAACTTTTGTGCCTGTGGGCCCTGGGTCGGCCTCCTGACATTTATTATGGACTAGTGTCTTGTGCTCCTGTGTTTTCTGTTGGTGGTTTTGTTTCCTGTTCTGGTCCCTCCGTCCTGGTCCCCCGCCTCCCGCCCTGGGTGGGTTGTTTTCTGTTTTTCTTGTTTTTGTTCGCGGGTTGGGGCTGTCGGGTGCCAGCCCTTGCGGGGGGGGGGGGGGGGGTCATGGGCCATGTTGGCCCAGTATTTTTAATTCTCATGTATCTTTGTATTCAGTTCCCTGTTTAGGCTCTGTTTCCTGAGTTGCCCTGTTGTGTTGTTTCCTGAGTGCTTTCCCTTTATGACTCTCACCCCCTGTGTGCCCCTCTGTGTATTCATGAGCCCTCGTCCCCTTTCGTGTTTATTCCGTGTCTCCCCTGCCCGTTATGTTGGTGTTCTACTCGTGCTCTCTCTCCTCCTGTCTGAACCTCTGTACTTCCTGTTTCGCTTCGCCCGTCTCCCCGCCAGTGTTGTGTTCACTCCTGCCATGTCTCGTGATTATTATCAGTGTCACCTGTGCTCCCACTCCGCTCGTTAACCCTTGGTGTATTTATGTCTGCGTCTCCCTCAGTGCTGTGTCGCGTTCTCCCTCATGTTGTGTGGATCTTCCTGTGTCTACCTGCGAGTGTTAGTTTACTTTTCCCAGTTTAGTTTTGTATTTCCTGTGTTCTGCCGTGCCAGCATTAAAGCTGTGTTTCTCGAGTTCATCCCCGTGTCTGTGAGTTTTGCATTTGGGTCCTCCTCCTGCTTGCCACACAGCGATCCATGACATATTCGAACTTGTGGACAGAAGCCATTTTAGTTTCCTGTTTGCACATCATTAATTTTGTTTAAATACTACTTGCACTTAAATTTGTATTACTTAATATTTTCATTTATTTCATTTTTATTCTGACGGTCTTATGTTAAAAATAAATCAGATTTTTTTTTCAAATTCAAATGTTTTCTGGGTCATGAGATAACAGGGTGAAATTCATGGGTGGGCAGACTTGAGCAGGTGAGGCACTAAAGCCAGAACATGAGGTCTGCCCACAGGAAGCGGACATAAGAGTTGCTGAAATAATAGTTGACTAATCGACTAATAGAAGAAAAATTAGGCAGATTAGTCGACTATCAAAATAATTGTTAGTTGCAGCCCTAATCATCTGACTGCTAAGTATGACTCCAGTTCTGAGGAAAACCCTCTCTGCCTCGCTCACCTATCATCATTATTCTGCGATCAAATAAAACCTGATTTCCACTTCAAGGGACAGAAGATAATAAGTAAATGAAAAATGTGAAACAAAATAATGACACATGTTTCTTTGAAAAACAGAACCAAAATTATCTAAAAAATATAAAAATTCCTCATGGGTGTTAGATTGCCTTTGTCCGTCCCAAGTGAGCCCCCAGTCAAGTTTCTAAAAAGGTCCTCTCCACCGGGGTCGGCCCTCCAAAGCACTCTCTGCCTTACAGCCGGTCCCTATGGCTCATCTGTCTTACCAGGCAGACCCTTAGAACTACCCCTTTGTTTTCCGTACTCTTGGGTTCCTTATTGTTTTTCTTTGGTCCTCTACCTCTTCTGTTTTGGTCCAGAGTGACCAGAGAGACCTTTAAATGTCAACAACGCTCTGAGGTAACCTGAAGCCAGCTAATTTCCATCCTCTCACCACATGGAAACAAGACAGTAGCTCCGGTTACTTACAACCTATTTGTATATTCCTCCTCTCCAAGAAGATATTATTTGGAGTGGTATAGTTATGGTCTTTCAAAGATAAGCATGGCCTCCCTTTAGCTTTAAAGACATAATCTGAACAGTGTCTTTTATATACAGAAGATATTAGGAGCATCTAGAAAGTTTTTCTATTTGATGACACACTAAATACATTTTTAAGGATATGATGTAACATCTGAACAAAAATCTGACTCAATCAGATACCCTGTAAAATGTGATTGTTGTGTGTGTGTGTGTGTGTGTGTGTGCAAGATCAGAACTGCTTGTTCAACTTCTTACTATCGCTGTGGAAAGATTCAGATACAAGTATCAGAACACGTTTCATGAAGAACAATCAGTTCTAAGCAAGGAAAAGATCATCATGCAGCATTCTATCACAAATAAACTTATATCATTAAAAGCTTATACTGACTAAACAAATACAATTTTCTATTGACATTGTGTGTTTTTGAAGGGATGCCAAATGCTAACATTTTTCTGTAAAGAAAATTTACCTTGCCTATGGGCATAAATAAAGTTACCTTGACCTTGACTTGTGGAAAGTAATATGTACCTACAATTTTCCAACCATAACTATAACAAGTCTTCACTACTCATTTCTTTATATTTTGTTTCCTGGAGCCAGATTTTCTTGCAATTTTTAAAGTGGTCTTGAGAAATAGTGTTCCAGGCTTTCTGAAGATTTTTTAAACTTTTACTTTAGATATTGGTTTCTTTTTCACTCATTTTCCATCCAGTCTTTTTACCTGACTGTTTTCAGAGGAATGTTCTTTTTGTGGTCATTTGTTAAGCTACTGAACAATGAATATATCATGGAATATCATAGAATCCTATGAAAATTGTCTCTTTCACATGAGTGTAGTTGCTGATGAAAGCATTCACAGCAATATGCTTTCTCTGTACTCATCATAGTGAATCAGTAATGTTTGTACCAAAGCATGTAGTTAAAAATAAAGATAGTCTTCGCTGAAACCTGCTCAGGCAGTCTCAAGATTCAGCTCAAACATTACATTTACTTGGAAAGATGAAGCAGTACTCAGCAACTTTTTTTGGGTAAGTCATATGACTGACAAACACACTGTGAAAACAGCACAGAGTTTGTGAAAACATCAGTCTGGATGGAAAAATTCCAGACTCAACACCACACCAGGTTGTTGTGTTTGTGTGGCTCTAACCTGCTCGCCAGTTTCCTTCTGCCTATTTGTGCTTTTGCTGCCTCTGTGTGGCTGAGACATGTCAGCGTTCTTTGGGTACCGTCCCCATGATTTGAGCCTGTTGAGGCCCTCCACAGAGCGGGCGGTAGGGTTGATTCGCTGGCCTGGGATGCGAGCAGGTAGATCCCAGGTGCCTTTAAAGTCAGGCCATGCAAGGCCTCTCTGTAGCAACACACACGCAGTGAGGGAGTGAAGTCATATATTCACAGTGAAAAACGTCACTTCCAGTGAAGAGGGGAAAGAAGAAAGATGTGATCTCACCTTCCCCACTCCTGGGAGCAGGTGTCCTCTATCATCAGCGATGAAGGTGGTACGGCCCACCTGTGCACTAGGTCTCTGCAAATACCCACACATAGAGGGAGATAAAATCTTTGTAAAAATCTATTTTTGCACAAATTTGTTTAAATCTAACACGAAATGGAAATGATCAAGAGTTGAAAACTTCCTATACCTCTTTGAAGTGCTTAGTCTCACACCAGTTCTGCAGCCTGTGCGGTTTAAAGGCGCTGTCATACTGTGAATAGAAGTTTTAAAAACGCATAAACAGAGAAGTAAAATGTGTAATGTTTAGAGTTTTTATTGGCGTTGTTATTTAGATTACCTGGTTTGCCGAATAGCTGGAAGACATTGCTGGATCTGTAAGTTACGGTTTCCTAATCTGTTAAATTGTTGACTCGTTGCTTAGCAATATAGACAAACAGACTTCTCCCTACAACAGTTTATTTGAAAAGAGTTACAAACTATGGCCTGAAAAAACCCCTCATATGAATCAGTTTGTACAGTTTATTTATTTTTTGTTTGTGTTTTTTTGTTGTTGTTCATACATGTTTTATCAGTACTATCTGATTCCGTGTTTGTAATGATTAATTTACAAGTTGTTTTATTGGCCTAAATGTGATCTGTTCCGCATTCAGGGGGCTTTTATTTTGAAAGATCTCAAACGGAAGTTATGAGGTAGAAATTATTTCGTATGTCAAAACACATCATGTGCGGATGCTTGCGTTTAATTATGTTTTTATTTTCCTGCAGACGGGATTGCACAGAGTGTTGCATAAAGCATATTTCTTTCTTACGCACTTAAAAAATATATATATATATATATATATATATAACCGGAAGTCCAACTATTTTTCTTCCGGGTATTACTAGCGGCAACTAAGAAGACAAGTTGATTAAGATATGTAACTAACAAGCAGATCTTATGTTTGTTTTTCAAAAAGTAGGAATAAATATATCACGTAGAATTTGCACTTTGGATGGGTAAGTTAAAAGTTTACAATGAAACTCACAGCCTTCAATTATCATCTTCTTGACTCTTGTAGACAGTCTGTGCTTTTTTTCTATTGTTGGTTACCCCTGCTTGTACTCCACTAGACATGCAGGGACCATCTGCTTACTCGACCGCATCTCTGCGCGTTGCTGGAAGGAGAGACTCTGGTGGGGATATAGCGGCTGACCCGAGCCTTGACACGAAACACTTTCGCGTTTGTCGTTTCATCATGGAGACAGGTAATCCAGGGGTGGTCTGTGTGTGAGTGTGAGAGAGGGTTCGAAGAGCAAGTTTTCAGGGCTATAAAGTAAACTTATCAAGTCTTACCTGCTAGGAATGACAAGTAAAGTCTTTGATTTAAAAAAAAAAGTATAATGAATTCATTAATGTATCAGCTGATTTACGTCATCAGTTGTATCAAAAGTTTTTAAAAAAAGTGAGTTGTTGTTCATTTTTATTAATTGGTTTCATGTGTTTGAGATCGCTGTTCTGTTGGAACACTCAGTTATTATCAAAGTTTTAGCTAGCCAGCTAGCCCTTAAGGTGTGCTGAAGTTGAAGAGTTTGGAGGTAGTCCTCCTTCTTCATAATGCTGCCTATTTTGTGCAATGTACCAGTACAACTCGTACCACCACAAACGGCCCCAGAGCATGATACTTCCACCACCATGCTTGGCAAGATGGTACAATGTTCTTAGGTTTGAAAGCTCCACCTTTACTCCTCAAAACGATCTCTTGTTATTTTGTCCAAAAAGCTAAATGCCTAAAGTCAAATGCCTAAAGAGGCAACCATGTGAGCAGCATTAAATTTCAGCTGAGCTTGAAAGTTTCATTGTTGGCTTGAGCCTAGTTGGTTCCTGGGTTATTTGCGAACATCGTAACCAATTTTGTCTCATTTGGGTTTTCCTCCAGACTTGGCGAAGTGGTGACATCTGAATAACGTGTACTTATGCACAATTGTCTGAACTGATTATACTGAAAGCACAGTTATTCATAAATGTCTCCAAGAGACATTCCCAACTTGTGTAAATGTACACTTCTGCGTCACACGTTGTAGTACTTTCCCTTTGTTCTGAATACATTCCAGTTATTGCTGTCAAAGAAATCCTTTTTATGCTGGTCAAGATTAACTACAAGTTATAGTCAATCATGATCACTAATGAGAAGTTAATAACCCTGTGTCAAGTTAAAAGACACACACTTTAAACATTTAAGTGAGTCCATCATGGTGGACCCTAGTAAATATCTTAACGTCTTCAGTTCTGCCACTTGAAGCTCCGCATCCCATCTTTCTTTCAGCCCCACCATCTCCAAACCTTACATCATAGCAGGTCTCACTAGCTTCTTGTAAATTTTACTCTTGCTCTTGTCTCAAATCCCCCCCCCCCCCCATTCCCCTTGACACCTCCCCTCTTACCCACTTCATTGTGCTTAAGAGTGTTTTGAACATTAGAAACCCATGTTTAAATGCCTGAATTCAGCAATGCATGGTAAACATGTTCACAAAAAATGCTTTTGGTCTCTATAGTTAATCACTCCCCTCATTACAACTGTACAGAGGTGCTCATCTTGATTCTATTTTAAAAATTTATTGTTATATCTGTATGTATATTATATCTAATAAAGACTATGGTTTGCTAAGAATATACAGCACACCAAAAAACCATAATAATTTTTGTTTTCCTATTTTCTGTTTGAGCTCAGCGCTGCATCTTCCGGTCTAAATATAGCCAGTTCTGTCTCAAATAAACAACGAGGCAGCGGGCAAAGTGCTAACACTGTCTACGTTCATCTTTTGTATTTTGTCTAAGCCTGGAAAAAAAGAGGTTTCGTTATAGGACAATACTTTGTCTATGTACTTACTCAGTGAAAACATAGATTTTGACTAACCTTTGCTGCCCTACGATCTAGATCTAGATGGTTAAAGTATGCATTATTGTTTTTTGTTTTTTTTGTTTGTTTTTATTTATATCATGTTTTTTTTTCTACCAAGTGGAAATGGGCATCTATAAAATTAGATAGATGGTGCCAGAAATTTAGAAAGACTAATCAGCCTTTTTCCTGAAATGGTCCTCACTTTCTGACACATGTGATCACACCCGTGATTAAGCAGCTCCCATTGACATTTAGTTTTTGACATAAGGCAAGTGATTGCTTATTTTGGTGTAATGATAAATTAAAGAACACATTTTATGCTCGTCTTTATTTTCTTTCAAATACATTGCTCCAGTGGTAGATGTTCATATCACCATAGTATCAAAGAATGAGCCAAAATAATTTTGCTCTACACTCTGTCTGATGACAGTGAGAGATATCGGAGTTCCCTATAATAGTCATCTCCCATTGCTCTGAAGCTTAAAGGGGGAAGACAGTCTGTTTCACACAGCGTATGAATGCTGTGCTGAGACCCAGTAAAATCTAAATAAGGACTATTTGAAATTTTAAATCATATAGAGCTTCTTTACGAGAATTCAAGAAAAAAAATATTGAGTTGGAAATGAGCAGGTTCTCTTTAAGAAAGTCAAGGTTTAAGGTTTTTGAAACATGTGTCCAGTATTATGTATTCTTTCCTGGTTTTTGATTTGTTGATTTAATGGGATTTCAAACAAATAGTAATGTGAACTGAAACTGCATTTCAGGATTACAGTGGGTGAAAATAGGTGTGAATCAGTCAGCTAAAGATGATAAAACATTAGTGTGCCCTTAAAGACCTACATCTTACCCCCTCCTCTGTTATTCAGGAGTGAAACTCTGCATGCGCTCGGTGCCCGTGGCTACAGCATGTGTGCTCTATCATCGTTTCTTTGAGAGGGTCAGTATCCATGCGTATGAACCCTACCTAGTGGCCATGAGCTGTGTGTACCTGGCTGGTAAAGTGGAGGAGCAGCACATCAGGACCCGTGATATCATCAATGTAAGCCACAGGTAATAATTTAAAAGATGGAGTGTATAATCGACATTTTAACCTCACTGCTGAGAGAAAAACAATTTCTTGCTAACTGAGCCTCTTAGATATTTGACTTTGCTTGAGAACAAAAAGGTTGTGTTTTGTCTTTCTGAACTCTTTTTGTTATGAGAGGGACATTAAAAAGCCCCAAACATTTAATAAATCATTTTTAATGAGTAGTCTGCTTTTCTTGAATAAATGGTTTGGTCTGAAAAACATCACAAGAGTAAAAACAAAATAGCCTTGACCAGGAAGGCTTGTAAAGCCCAAGGTAATATTTTTAGATAAGACTCTGTCCCATCAACAAGTGCAAAACCAGAATATACTCAGTCTCCAGTCATAAACATACATTTAAATAAGACATAAAACAAAGTGCAAAAGTATGTTAATTTTCTGGGATCTGCACTTGGTACCCTGATTTTCTTAAAGTATGACTTTGGGCAGGCTCTAACCCACTCATGTGTGAGAAAATGCATGGAGAAAACACATTAACTTAAGAGTAGACATATTAAAAAGTGAAAAAAAAAACATCAACATGAATAATAATAAAAAGTATTTCTGTTAAAAATTAAGCCAAGTTAAAAGTTGCCAGTCCCACTCCTCCACATAGTGGCTTGTTCTGAAGCTTTTGATTGTTTCAATATTTGCATTCACTGAAATTTTCCCTGTGCCTTAAAAAAACCTGAACTCCACTCTGCACATGGAACATATGTATTATGTAGTTTGGCACTAATTTTTCTGAGGAAATATCATCTACACATACAGCACATATTGCTCTTAAACTGAAGTAGACAAGCATGCTATAAATGGACATCCTTTTTAAAAAAAAAAAAAAAGCACAACCCTTCCAGGCTCTTGTCCCAGTGCTTTAAAAACATGTGGGCGGGCACCAGTTTAGCTCAGCTGGATGAGCAGGCAACTGTGAATCCTGTTTTATTTTACATTTCACATCACACTTTTATGGAAGTGGATACATTAAATAACAAATTCTTTACCAGGCAGTTTAACCATTCAGTTTTTGGAGCTGTCACCTTAAATGCTCTCCTCCACCCTTTCAGGTATTTCAACAGTGGCAGTACTCCTTTAGAATGTGACAAGGAGTTCTGGGACCTGAGGGACAGCGTGGTGCAGTGTGAGCTCCTCATCCTCCGACAGCTCAACTTCCAAGTCTCCTTCGAACACCCTCACAAGGTAGTTGTGAGCGCACGTGCACGGATCCCTGTTCCCTCCTTATTTGGTGCTAAACCTCCTTTTTGGTCTGTGTTACTGCCTGATTTTCTGATGCAAATGTGCTTGTGTTTATGATCTCTGTGATCTCTGGGACAAATAAGTGTTTTCTGTTGGCTTGAATGCTTTTAGTTTTACTTACATGACCCTTGCATTTAATAAAATAGTAAGTGTAGTAGTGCCTGATCTCTGAAGTTTAAATTTGTCTGCTGTCTTTCATCTTCAGTATTTGCTCCACTACCTGCTGTCTGTCAAGTCACTTGTGAACCGCCATGCTTGGTCTCGAACTCCTGTAGCTGAAACTTCCTGGGCGCTGCTTAGAGACTGTTACCATGGAGCCATGGTCATCTGCCACAGACCCCAACACATCGCCATAGCAATGCTGTACCTGGCTCTAAACAGCTATGGAGTGGAACTGCCTGCTGGGGAGAGAGAGTGGTGGCAGGTATGTGCTGAAAAGTGTTCCTATTCTCTCTGAAGAGAGAGGGCTAATCCAAAGTGCGTGTGTCCGTGCTCAAGTGAGAGAAAGAATCTGTGCACTGTAGGTGGATTTATTACTTCAAGACATCATCTTATAGGAAGTTAGAGGCTAGCAGGTGTTAGCTGATAAACCCAGAAGATGAAAGTTATTTCCTCCTTCATTTAGCTCTGAAATCAACACAGGAAATTCTGATGATGATGAACTGACATCTCTACTTTTCCATTAAGCTCCAGTTTAAACAGAACAGAAACCCTCCTTCACTTTCCTTCTGTTTTTCCCTCATTTTGAGATGATGATGTCGGATCAGAGTAGCTGCTCACATCGCACTTTCAATTTAGTGAGGGTAGAGGCGCAGGCATTTACACTGTGTATCACGAGTGTCAGTTTTATGCCTGGATGCCAACATGAAACTACAGGGAGGCAGATTAAATCTAATATAAATTTAATAATAGAGAAAATGAATTAAAAATTAGAAAACAAGCTAACAAATTACATCCAATGACAAGCTCAGCATTACGTCCAAGGTCACAGTTCGTCAAAACAACACAAGTTGGTATACCAGTTGCAGTGTCAGATTTTGAAAAAGGTTTTAGTCCCATTTGGTTGGTGCGATTTATCAACTGATGTGTCACCAATGAAAGCAACTGAAATGGCAGATATGTGACGGCAAATGTCAAAGAGTAAGAGATGGAAGCAAGTGGGATATCAGTCAAAGTGTTCCAGTGAAAGCAACTGAAATCTCAGGGAAGAATGTAAACTGTAAATGTGATTAAAGTTTCAGTTAACTTCTAAGCACTAAAGATACTTAAAGTATTTTAGTGTGCAAACCTCTGGTACTCATTTGTGTGTAGGAAGTGACAGCCGTTAAGTGTCCAGTGTCAACATGTTAGCAGCAACAAGAAACATTTAACTCGATGAATAAGGATGAGTAGCTGAAGTATGGCAATGAAAGCAAGTGAAATATCATGGCTGAAAATACTTGAAGTGACAGTCTGTATGTTTACAGTGACCATAGTTATAGATATCAGTTCAATTCCATTTTATTCGCATAATGCCAGATCACAACAACAGCTGTACTCTAAGGTAAAGACCCTACAATAATACAGAGAAAAGTGGAAAGGAAAAACTCCCTTTTAAGAGGAAGAAACCTCCAGTAGAACCAGGCTTAGAGAGAGGCAGCATCTGCCATGTGTCTTTAGTTAAAGCCTACTCTTCACTCTTGATGTGTTATTTGAAAGCAGCTGACTGATGAGCTCATATGCAGCCAGTAATGGTAACTGTGTGAAACCACCAACTGGTAAATGGTAAGTGGACAGGGTTCTTATAGAGCTCTTTTCTAATCGACCTGAGCACTCAAAGTGCTTTACACAACTTGCCACATTCACCCATCCACACAAGCACTTTTATCTATGCTTTTTCTATGTAAGTGCTTTATATCTAACATTCACACACATTCAGACTCTGATGGATACATCAGAGAGTAACTTAGGGGTTAGTATCTTGCCCAAGGATATTTGGCATGCAGACTGGAGCAGCCAGGGATCAAACCGCTAACCTTCCGATTAGCAAATGACCTTCTCTGCCTCCTGAGCTTCAGCCACCCCGACACTGCATTTAAAATGTCAGTTAAAGCATCTGTGTTCAGTTAATTGAAGCGTTAGTTTATGTGCTGAAGTTGATAGCAGTCGAAAAGTAAATAGATCTTTTATAGAGCTGCTGTAGCTTCAAAAATTAAGGAATAATCTGCAGTACCAAAGTGGTGTTTACTGCCTCATCCAGGTGGTCAGGGTTGTATGCTGATGTTGCGCCACAGCACTCTTTCACATCCAGAACAGTTTGAGCTTGACTGGAGAAGAAAACCTCACATCAGCCACTTTTTTTTTTACATTGAAACCACAAGCCCCAGACAAAGTTACATGATGTCCTACTCCTCTATATCAGAGATCATTTTCTTCTTTTATTGAGTGGTATGGAATGCCTGAGAACATTTCCAAATTCTGAATTAATACGCCACAATTCACAGTTCATTTATTAAATGTATTTTTGTCTATATTCTATAAGTTTTTAACTTGAAAAATTAAAACCTTTTGAACTTTTGTGATTTATAATGACACAAATGGATAAATACTTATGTATAGCACATTCATAAATGTCTAAACTTCTGACTAAACTCTACTTTATATGTTTATAAGAAACTCGTGGATCGATCACAGTTCTTACAGCATGCTACACAAGTTAAAGATGGAAAAGCCTTCCTGGGCCTGTCAGCCAGCAGATTTCATTGTCTGACTGGCCCAGGTTGCATTTCCAGACATGTGAGAGGTTTGGCCGTTTTATAACATGCGGTCAGGATTCGCTGCCTGCATTCTTGGTAAGTGTTTACCAAGAAGCACAAAACCTTTGCATGTTGAGTTGTTTTTTTTTTTTGTTTTTTTAAACTAAATGATAAACAACAACAATAATAATATCCAACTTTATTATTCAAACAACTTGTTAATATCTGGATATTTTCTTGAATTTTCACTTTCCATACATTTCACTCTAGCATAGTTATGCAGACACCAGAAGAACAAGAATACAAGTACCTTTTGTTTAAAAATTAATGACTTCACTATAATTTTCATAGTTTTCAAAGGCTCAGTTTGCTGAATGAAACCCTTGGTTTGAAACTCCTGTTGTATATTGGTCCACATGAGAGAGACTTGTTTACCTGTGGATAACTTTTTGTTCAGCATGTCCTCATTTCCTCAAGTGTCTGCAGGAGACAATAGCCATGTCAATGAAAAATCCAGCTGGTTGACACAAATTGGAATTATTCTTTGAAGGAGCCTGCAGGATGTGGAACGTGAGCTCCTGGCTTTAAGTGTGTGAGCTGCATTTAGATTTGTCTATAACAGCACTGTAAGGTGGAGAAACAGTATGTTTGACACTAACTTTGATAAAACTAAAATCATGGAGTGCCTATGCAAGATCTGTACTGTTTGTGCCACTGTGCACTTAAACCGAAGTAACATTAACCTGTCCAGATTAGATTTTTTTTTTTTCTAAGTTGCAGTATTCAAATGGAAATGGGGCAAACCCAGTTTTTTTCTGTCTTTCTGCTTTGGTCCTCAAGGCAAGAGGACAAAAAAAATATGTTTTTTAAAAATGGTGTGTCGACCTTTTGATGTCTGCTGTTTATTGAGGTGTGTGTGTGTGTGTGTGTGTGTGTGTGTGTGTGTGTGTGTGTGTGTGTGTGTGTGTGTGTGTGTGTGTGTGTGTGTGTGTGTGTGTGTGTAGGTGCTGTGTGACGACGTGATGAAAGCAGATATCGACGCTGTGATCGCAGACCTTCTTCAGCTCTATGATATGGAGGCCAAGTGTATCTGATGTATCTGAACAACACACCTACAAGACCATCACGTCTCTGTTTTGCCACTTGACTGTGCAGTACAAAGCTGAATGTGTGTTATGGTGCACATTGTAGTGTAAAACTGTACTTATATAGTGCTCTGCTACAACTGAGCACTCAAAGTGCTTGTGTTCAGGTGTGTCTAAGGTAGAAGAGCACTTTGTGTCTTTGCCCCAGTTATTCTGTGAGTTAACAAAAACATGCCTGCACTACTGATTTCTTCCAGTGTGGGGAGACATTTCTTTCATTTCTGATCTGTTATTTGTCGGCCTTGCACTGCATAATACATCCTGAGCGCTTCAAAAACATGCTGACTCTCAGTACCACCGATCTCTTCATATTCCACACATCACACATTTTTACTACAAATGCTAGATGGTGACTACTCTTAGATCTTTCTGGACTAGGGTAGTACAGCACAGTTTTTTTGTTTGTTTGTTTTTTCTTTGAGATTATAGGCTTGATTAGTACCTTGCAGAATAAACCTGCATATTTTCAAGGACAATGGATGCTACATACTGGATACCATAAATATCTTGTATTTTTACGATGCATAGTATTCACATACAAATGCATTGGTTGGATGAAGTATTATAGAGGAATATCTGTAATTTCCATTAATCCATTCATTTTTATTAACTACTTGTTCAGTTCAGGGTCACAGGAGGCCTGGAGCCTATCCCAGCCACGATCGTGGCTAAACAACTTGCAAGTCTGTTTCAGGGCTAGCAAATTTTTACATATTCATGCATTTTCTCCATGTATAATAATGTTTACATATTATGATTAGAAACTATTTGTAATTTAAAGGGGGCTCATTCTGATAATAATACAAATATTTGGGACTCGTTTCCCCTATATTCTGTCAGAAATACATTGTGTTACAATGGCTTTCCACCAGGAAAGATGTTAAACCAGCAAGTGGAGTCGGGTATAGTGCTATAGAGCAACTAAAATGCTTATTGCAAAATGCACAGACATGAGCAAGCTGAGTAAGTGCAGCTCTGTAGACGGGGAGACGAGGGAGTATATTTCCCACTTCCAGCATGGCGAGAAAGTAACATGTCTATATACCAGGGGAGAGCTGACCTCATTCACTTACAGTATGATTATAAGACTGAGCCTACCTTAAGTTCATGGATGTCAAATGAATAGATAAAACAGTGTTAAGAGATTTTTAAATGGTTCTTTATTCCCAAGTTTTACTTATATTTTTTTCAAGCTCATTTATAGGAAATACTTTGAATGGAAAAGACGATGTTGAACTTTTAAAGTTTAATCATTTAAAGTTAACATTGTGTCACCCAAAAATGAAAATATGGTGTTGGAAATGAAAATAAGATCTTTTTAAGGAAACTATAAAAAGGAACTAAATTTGTAACCAATTTGTTTGGGACTGAGACAATAAAGGGAAATGCTGAGAAACAGACTAAGAAATTCTTGTGTTGTTTTTTGACAAAATAAACAAAAGGAAGATAATGATGTTACAGTGATGTCCATAACAGGTATATTATTCCCTTCTTAGTGCTTTTTGTGGTTACATAGCATGTTTCATTTAGTAAGATTCACATTAGCCACAACAATGCAGCTGCTATTTTCCCTGGAACATCACTACATTTTGCAGAGTCTGATGCGTTTTGTGACAAAACAACATAACATACAAAATAACATTTCAGCATAATCTAATATGGCATACATTGACAATAATTAAATTCATTTGATTAACTTCTACAATGATGAGAAACCTGGCAGAAGTATATTTTTTTTAAATCATGTTCCACTTATTTCTTGTAAGGGCATATGAAATTCCTTTAGTCAAATAATAATACTACTACTGAACTGGAAATGAGCAGAATAGGTCCAATTTAAGAGCGGCTTTTTGTTTGTTTGTTTGTTTGTTTGTTTGTTTGTTTTGTTTTTTTTAATTATCAAGAGTGAGTATGCAGAAGTTAATGGCAAACCTATTACTCATTTTAGGGTTAAGGACTGAAAAATCTCCATCAATACTAAATATAACCATCTCGACTCACAACTGAAATGCTTTGTTTTATCTAAGACTGCTGGGAAGTACTGGAAAAAAATTAAAGCAATTTTTGCTCTCTGTAAATCCCTACTGGATTTTAGTGATGTCTTGATTCTTTAGAAGGTTTGATCATGAAGCAGGGATTAAATTTCATTCTGTTTGGTATATAAATAAGTCCTCAACAAGTCTTAAATGTAATTTCTTACATTTCAAAAATGCTTGATTCACTGCATTGTGTCACCTAATGTGACTTGAACAGGTGTTCAGTTGTTTTTATGGCAACAAATACCAGTAAACAAAGTTAATAATAAATAAAAGAAAATATGTCAACACTGTTTGTGAAGTCACTTTTCTTTGGTCCTCAGTCCTCATATTCTTGTCTTTCCTTCACCAACCAACTTTTTTTAGGCACACTGCTTTTCCCTCTCTGAGGCTGGTTCTGCTGTACCTATCTTCCTGTTAAAATGTAGTTTTACTTATCACCAAGTGCTTGTTCAAAATGCATCACCTAATGATTGGACTTCTCGCTGTTAGTATTCGGATGCATTTCAATACTGCAACAAATGACTGCAAGTTGTTATTTAGCAAACTCATATAAAGTTAACCATTAGCGTCAGGTGGCTAATAATTTTTCGCGCTGGTAGTTTGGGGGTTTTGTGTAATATTTTGTTTCAGTAAGCAGAGTAAAAATAATCAAAGTATCCAAAATAAAACTACAATGTTTGGGAAAGCTATGTCAAAAATTCCCTGCTCTGTTTAACAGGACTTGGAAAATATTTAACTACCAATAAATCTTCATAGAGGGCTACAAATTCTGTAATCCTCATCTGTACATCTTTAATACCTTTAACTCAAATCAATGGCTAGACAGTTGAAACTTGAATTCAACTTAGTGTTTCAACAGTGATTCCAAACACACACCAAAACTGGTTTTGGACTGGATAAAGCAGGCTAATATTAACTTGCTGGAATGGCCTTCCCAAAGCCCCGTTTTCAACCCTACTGAAAAATTGTATCAAATATCCAGCAAATACCAGAGGCTTGTTGATGGCTTACCAGAAGCATCTGGTCAATGTGCAACTTCTCAAGGGACATTTAACAATTAGCCAGATATTTTCCTGGGTATATATGTATACTTTTATCTTGTGTGGATTAGAGGAAATCCAAAATAAATGAAAAACTTGTGGATCCTATTCTTACTCAAGGTATTCCTGAATCCTTTGGTGAATGTACTGGTTCTTATACAACATGTCTCATTCACCCATGCACTAATATTCATTCACACACACACACTGGTGGAGGCAAGCTACAGTTGTAGCCACAGCTGCCCTGGGGGCAGACTGACAGAAGCGAGGCTGCCATATCGTGCCAGCGGCCCATTACCAGTAGGTGGAGTGTCTTGCCCAAGGACACAATGACAAACACAGAGTTGAGGATCGAACCGGCAACCTTCCTGTTACAAGATGAGCTTCCCAACCCCCTGAACCACGGTCGCCCCAATAGAAAACACCATAAGAAGATTGTTGTTGTGAACCTACACTACAGAAAAACACTAAACTGAGATAAATCAATATGGTGAAATGTATGTTTTCTTCCTTCTTGTTTGGCACTGTGCTTGGATGTCTGCCACACTGCTGGTTGTGATTATCTCTTGAAGATATACTGATGATAAGATGAATATGGAATATATCCATCCTTACATTCTGTATGTTGCCATTGCTGCTGTGTGCGAGGAGAAAACTGAAATTGTGGATACTATTAAAGTCTTTTTTTTCTTCCTTCTGTTCAAAGCTTCTTAGATGTGATATATTTAGCAGATGAGCACCTTACTTTCCTGAATTTAGCTTGCAAAAAAAAAAATCAGGTCTGCCTGTACGTGTGTGTTTGTCCAGGTTGAAGATAGTCACATGATCATTTGTGACACATCTGAGTCTCTGCCCCCCTCCCCCCCTCCTCTCCTCGTCCTCTTCGTGCATTCTGCCTCTCTTCACGGGGCAGGATACATTGCATGCATCCCAACAGCATCACGTGTCATGTAGCATTCCTCTTCTTGACACATTTTCTCCCTTCTCATCTGTCACTCTCGTTTAACTCCAGCTTTTTTCCCCCCTTGTGCATGTACTGGGAAAAATCTGTCTGCTTCTCTCCTCAGTTGCTCCTTTCCTGTCTTCCTTGTCTCTGTTTTTCTTCTCTCTCTGTTCCTGTCCATCTCCGTACTTATCCCTCTGCCCAAATCCTCAGCTTCCTTCCACTGCTTTTGTTTTCACCGTCTGTCCTGTGTCCCTGCATCTCCCACATTTTTCTCTGCTTCTCCTCCCTTCTGCTGTCCTCCTCCCTCTGTCTCCCTAATGTTGTATTAATAATGGAGAAGGTGCACGTTCAGGCAGGCTCCATAAATTAACCATCAGATGGGAAGGAGCAGAGGAGTAGGGAGAAAGGAGAGCAACATAGATGGATGTGAGAGGAGTGGAAGTAAGGTTGGTAGGTGAGGAGAAGAAGGAGGCAAAGATGAAGGTAAAATGACGAGTGGAGGATTGGAGAGTTTATCTTTGTATCGCACTTCAGCACTCTCCAGCCTGCTTGGATGGCCTCCCCTCTCCTCTGTCGACTTCTGATCTGTTTACACATCACTTCAGCCTTTACTCTGGGCTTGAGGGCAAGTCAGAAGGTCACACTCACACAACCAGCTGTGTTCATGTGCATCTCCATGTGCACGAGTGTTTATATCAAAATGACAGTTTGGGATGTTGAAGCTGTATCAAGCCTGCAGTCTAGGAGCTGAGTGTCCTTGACCTGATAAAAGCCCTGCAGTCTTCAGCTTCAGACCTATGAGAGATCAACCAAGTGCTTCTAAACACACTAAATGCCTAATGCACAGACAATAGATTGAAGAGAGCAAGTTTGTCTGTCAGTTTGTGTGCGTGCGTGTGTGCCTGGTCTTAGTATTTAGGGGAGGAGCAAAAAGAGCAGTTTGCATGATTCATCGTTCGTGTAAACAGAGCGATAATGAAAAGATGGATCGGTCAGCAGACAGAAAAATCCATCGTACTGTCAGCTGAAGGTCTGTCAAGGCCTTATGAGACACAGCCTTTCTTAGTGGGAATATAATTATAAAGAAACTGTTCAAATGTGAAGCATTTCTTTGTAAAAATAGATGTTATATAACAAAAACAAAGTGTTCTGAAAAAACATCTTCAGTTATAATTTATTAAGAGTTAAGACTCAAGGCCAAGAGTCTCTAGGCATGCCAGCAGCTTGGAAGCTTTACTTGGATGTAGCCATGCTTTGAGCGGATATGCTAATATGAAAAACCTGTAAACGAACGCTGGTGATCCAGTTGTCAAGAATAATATTCAAATTTGGTACGAGGTGGGAAAGTATATATTTACAAAAAAAAGATTTGTATCATCCATCAGATGATATCATATCCTGAGTCGTCTTTTCAGTCTGACTAGAAAATATGTTGTTGTTGTTGTTTTTTATTCTTTTTTAATGCAAGAGTTAACTACAATATCTACTGCTGAGATGCTTTTTTTTAATTTTTTTTTTTAAAGCAGATGAACATATTTCACTCACTGGATCCCCTCAATTACCTGCCACATCATGACAAATGACAAAGGTTTGTTTAATAAGAGGCGTCATATCAGAATTTTGTGTCTTGTTCCTCGGAGACTTCAGTAGCTCCACTATGTGACTTTGCACTGTCTTTTCTGCAATATAAATTTTTACAGCTTCTCAATTTTTTGGAAATTTAATTAAACTCAAATGAAACTTAAATGGAAGCAGGAGCTTGTTTGTTAACTTGTAATCATAAGCATGTCTCCAGCATGTTGATAATTATCAGTAAGGTACAGAATTTGACAGGATAAAATTTTGACCTGAGGCTGGTGCTAGATTAAAACGATCAGCAAAGGAATTACAATTCACTACCTGGGACCACATCCACGTTTAGGTTTGGCAGTGTTTCGAGTAGATAATGGCAGATGGTGTGTGCATGAATTGAGCCTGCAGTTTGGGGAAGGGCTCAGAGGGGACTGGCGCCGGCTCCCAGGCAAGCCAGATCCTCATGTACTAATGAGAGGTAAATGAATTGAAAAAGGGACGGAGGGAGGGTGGGGCACTAAAACAAGAACAAACAGCTTTTAGTACAGGGGAGTCATATATGGACAGAGAACCAACTCCTGAAATCAAGATATACTATCTCTCATTCATCATGTGGAATGCAAATCACTCTCAACTGTGATTGAGCTAACAACACAAATGTGAACCTCAAATAAAGACGTAAGACTTTACTTGAATTAAAGATAACAAGATGAAACTATAAAATCAGCACCAAAGCTTTCATCAAGATGTGTGTGTGTGTGTGTGTGTGTGTGTGTGTGTGTGTGTGTGTGTGTGTGTGTGTGTGTGTGTGTGTGTGTGTGTGTGTGTGTGTGTGTGTGCGTGCATGGACAGTCTGTGGTCCATCTCCCTGCAGTGTAGAGGATATCTATTAATAAATTCATTTGATTCATCTATAAATACATTTCTCCTCTTTCTCCTCACACTGGCGTGCTGTATAATGCTGTACAACAGCAGCCATGCATGTGGATGGGGGAGGGTGGTGTGGGTCTGGGTGACTGGTGTACGTGTGTGTGTTGGCTGGAGATTACATGAAGTGAACATATGACTCTCTGTTCTTCAGCGCCAGGATATGCAAGCTTTCAGCACAGTGGACAGTTCCTGAGCTTTGTGGAGTTGCAGAGAACAGAAGAACAGCCCCCAGCTTCTAAAGTGGGATTAACTCTGGTCCCTCTCACCCAGACACATGAGCTGTGGACCAGCTTCCCAATGTGTGGAGGCCACTATCTACAGGGCTTGTATGTGCAGACTCTGAAAAGAATTGTTTTTGCACTTGACTTCATAGAGTTTGCATGAAAAGAACACTTTGTCTCTTCAGTTGATCTCACTCCACATAACAGGGCATCCTTTTCCATTCATGTCATAAGAATTGCTGCTGCTTCCAGAAATATAAACTCATCTTCTCCTGTGCCCCAGAGGAGATTTCCCAGAACCACACACTGCAAACAGAACAGGAAGGGCTTTAATTAACTGGATACAAATGGTGCTCAAGCAAATTGCTTAAGCATGCAAGCACAGTTAAGCACAGCTACTGTCTGCATGTTAGCTTTAAAGTATTAAAGTTTAAAGTTGGAGAGTAACATGGTATATTCATTAGTATCCTGTACTGCAGTGGAGGACCTCAGATGGTACTAGGTAGGTCTTATACGGTTTTCAGCGGCTTGGCCGACTGCCTAACATTTCCCTTACTTTGCAAAGGTGAACTTAAAGATGAATGTGTGACACATTAGAATAAGACATATTTCTGGCTCTCCCCAGACACCATTTTGTTCCCTCTGCCACCTTACAGGGAATTTTGTATTACAGTACAGCTGTTGTATTGCTACAAAGTAGACAAATGTTCTAATGCATTTTTATAGAGGCAGTAGGTCTGTCCACAATCAAAAATAATTACAACTTGCTGAAAATTTTCTGTGCCATTTTTTCAATCATTTGGTACTAAACTAAGATTAAAACAGTAACAACAAAGACGCATAGTGTTTGTCTTTTCGGTCAGTTTTCAGATTGGCAGTTGTAACAAAGCTCACAACTTTATTTAAATAAATGGCAGAGGTTTAAAGATTTTACACACTTAAGCAAAAAACAAACAAAAAAAACTATCTGACTGTAAACTATACACAATGAAGTTATCCACCTGTTCTTTAGTGAAGTCTCGTTTTGGAGCTTTAAGTTGAGAATTTAGCTTTTGCGTTCTTGGTGTTTTGAAATTAGAAACAAAGAGCAACTAAGAAACCAAATGACTCTGCATGCTGGTAACAGTAACTTTTCTACAACAAAGCAGGCCTACCTGAAACATTGTGTGGCATTATAGAGAATTTAAAGTCATCAGGACACTGTTTACTTAGGGGGCAATACAAGGTCATTAAAATGTGTTGTTTTCTCACAGACTTCTATACAATCAAATGTTGGTTAGTAAGACTGGAACAGAGCTACTACAGTAATATGATAAACAACAAAACAAGTGTTAACGGGACTCTATGCAGTCCTGTGAAAGGTAAGTATACCATTAGTGCTGCCAGGAATTAAGAAGGTAATTAGTATCCAGGTGCTGCTAATCGAGCACTCAACGAGCAAGTGTGAACACCTCTATAAAAGAAGTTGTGGCAGTTTGCTTGTATGGAGCATTCAGGTGTGTGTTAAAACAATGTCACAATCTTCGCAGGACTGGCTGTCCTGTCAGACTATGCAATGCTCAGAGAGAGAAAAAAAATACCCAAAAACAGAAAGACCCAAGCACTATATCTCAGATTCCACATGTCTCAGTTAGCATGTTAAATGTTAAAGTTCATGAAAGTACAATAACAAAAAATCTGAACCAGTCTGGCTTGTTTGGAAGGGTTGCCAGAAGAAAGCCTCCTCTCTAAAAAGAACATGGCAGCATGGCTTAGAGGTGCAAAACTGCATGTGAAGAAGTCACAAGACTTCTGGAATAATGTCCTTTGGATGGACAAGACAAAATAATTCGAGACAATTTATCTGAATTTCAGGAGTGGGCCAACACCTTGTACACACCCCTTCCAGTTGTCTGTCTGTATATGACCCCCCACCTCCTGAAAGACAAGCTGTTTGTTGTTTTTACTTGTTTTTATGGCACATCCTCCCTCCCTTTTTAAAACTCATTTACCTTTCATTAGCACATGAAGCTATGCCTGGCCCAGAAGCTAAGATTGTCCTTAAACTGCAGCCTTAATTCTTGCTTAACCATTATCTACCTGAAACTCTAAATGAGGATGTGGTCCCAGCTAGTGAAGGCATATCATAATGCACACATTTGGCAAAATAACATATCACCACAAACACCACACCATTTATGTAAACCTTTAAGGAAAATGTCGGTGTTCTTTCTGTATAAAGTGTTCGTAACTCAAATGCCAGACATCTAAAGATTGTAGTGAATTTAAATGGACAGGATCTGATCCACGTGTTCTTTAAATGTAGTACTAATTGCCATTTTGTTTAAAGGTGCTGGATTACATATTTTGCTGTTTGCAGAATAAGAGTTTTAATGTTTTCCGTTGTTATAAGATTTGCCGTTAGTTGATTTGGCATAAAATGAGTTCTCCAAATTACCAAAATGGCTGCCTATTTTGGTAACTTGGAGAACTCGATTTAAGCCAAATTAAGGACCTGAACAGTGGTGAAGTGGATTAGAATGGTTAGTTTGTGGCTTTAGGTCTATAAGTGAACGACTGGAAGCTTTATTTTTAAAAGGTAATGTTG
This sequence comes from Maylandia zebra, assembly GCF_041146795.1. Classification (NCBI taxonomy): domain Eukaryota; kingdom Metazoa; phylum Chordata; class Actinopteri; order Cichliformes; family Cichlidae; genus Maylandia; species Maylandia zebra. Next base: position 17,280,994 of record NC_135186.1, read on the forward strand.
AGATCAATGCGTGCCCGTGCTGGGATTTTTTTAAAAGATGGCTTTAGATGCCAACTGATAACAGAGACTGCTCTAGAGGAAAAACGTTCGTTGCGGTGTGTCTGGTGTCGTCATGACGCAGTCGAGTAGGTGGGGGTGACGTACAGAGCATTCCTCAACCCCCTCTAACGGATGCTGAGACTGAGCTCCTGTGCGCGCGAGCTCTGGTAGCAGCTCAATCTCCTCCTCATCCTGCAAAGATGTCGCATGAGCTTCTCCTCACACGTTTCTTTTCTTTCCTTTTTCTCCCACTGCCCTTCACAGTTCGCCGAATTTGGTTAAATTAGCTGCTTTCAAAGCAGGGAGTAGCTATCCTCGTCCAGGCACACGGACGCCCCCTCCCCACAACGGAGGTGTTTAAACCCTCAACCGGCGCATTCTCTCTCTCTCTCTCTCTCTCTCTCTCTCTCTCTCTCCAACCGCCGCAGAACTCCGCCGACCAACCGTCAGGTGACCGCGCGGAGCGGAATATTCACCCGCACGGCCGTCGACTTTCATCCCTTCACTCCTTCGGACTCCAGGCAACGGGAGCTGCCGCATTCCCTGTCCCCCCGTGTCCTCTCATCCGGTTTGGGACATTCTCCGCTCCACGCACACGCAGATTAACGGGGATTCTGCCTCCCCACCCGCGCGCTGATGCTGATGTCCTTGAGCTCGGCCTGGACGGTGAGTCGATGAGTCCGTGCGTGCTCGCGTGCGTCACTGTTATTTACCCCGGGTACCCGAGCGCCTTTTTAATGGGGAAGATGTGCTGCTTTCGCTGTGATTCGTTACTCGCATGTCGGGAGGTTTTTACGGGCTTACAGAATATGCAACATGGCCTGATGTGGCATTTGTCATCGCAGGCCTTACACAGCTATAATAAAGCCTATACAGTAGAGCATACCATAATAACCTGGCGAGCAGCGCTATGACATTATAAGGAAGTGTGTGCCTGCGTGTACGCGCGTCTACGCGCCGATGTGCGTGCACACGCGTGTGTAAATCTACATATATATTCATCCTTCCATCCGTCCACTCATCCGTGTCCCGTGTCAGTTGATGAAGGGCTACAGTCCCACATTATCACCGAGCAGCACGCGCTGTTCTCGCGCCTGTCTCTTGCCTTTCCCGGGCGCTGTATGCAGCAGACATGTAAGGGCTATTTGGGATCAGTTACGTTGTTTGTCTCGGTTACGGCGCATCGCACCTGCAGCGCCAACTGCGGAGAGGTTTCATTTTGATCCGGTAATGATCCGTGGCCCAAGGGATCTTCACATGTCGCCCGGCGTCGCGTGGGTGTGAGTTAGGCAGAGTGGGCCGGCGGTGGCCGGGCCAGTAACCTTGCGGAGGGACATCGGGTAAGCTAGTGGCGCACCACTGGCTTCACTCTGTCTCTCCTTGCCTTTGAGCGGGCCTGCCGTGTAAGTGTCTCGACTTTATTCATAACCTCCTCTTGTTGCTGTATGTGTTGAAGATGAGCCGAGAGATGAAGCTTGAGTAAGTGTGAAGGTGACCAGGAAAGGTCGTTTTGAATGGGAAATACACTGTTGCATGAGGCAGTTCCAGGTGCACCAAGAATTAGTAATGTGTGTGAATGTGACTTTAGCTTTGGGTGGGTGGAGATGTATATGCGCTCATGTGGGAAGGACATGGGATACCTTGAGTATATCAATGCTGGATGTGATGGATACAGATGGATACACGATAGTACCCATTAACTAGTTATCACTAGGCCATTTTCTTTCATTCTTTCTTTCCCCTAATTTATGCCCACATTTTGTTGTCTTTCTCAAACGTTTTCCATCCCCACCCCCCTCATCATTATCCTGTTTCTTTAACGGGCTCTACCGTAATGTGGATATCTAAGCCCTGTTGGCGGCCCACCTTTAATGGCTTCAGCCTCTTGACTGTGTTAAATTCTAAGTGTGCTATTCCCACTGGGGAATAACAGAAGTGTGACTGGCACCAAGCCAGGCAGGCAGCTGCCCAGATACAAAGGCCCCACCAGAGGGCCTTTCGGAAAGTAGGACTGCAGGTGCACAGGTGGACTGCAGCGAGCTATAGGGAATACTGACACGCTCGCATACATGGAATGTGGACAATCTCACCACAGATGACAACAGTGTGCACAAGATTTAGAAACGTGAACACACTGCTGCACACAAACTTATTCAGTTACACATGCTCAAGTCTGTGGAGCCTGGTTTGCCTCTATCCACCACACACAACACATAAACACATACTCACACACACATACAAAGTCAGAAAGCATACATGGACCTCCTGGCCCGAATTCAAATCCCATGAGGATCTTCTCTCCTGTGTCTTCTGCACACTTCTCAACCTCCTTGCTGCTGCAATGAAGAGAAAACACCAGAGGGAACAGAACAGACACTTTCTCTTTTTAAAAAAAATAAAATTGCTTCAACCCTCTAAGGGATAGTGTGTGGACAAGCAGGTCCAGCATTCAGTATAAATGGACAGGCTGCTGACAATTGTGGTGACCTTTTGTTTGACTCTTTTCATGTTCAGACACATTTTCAGTCAGGACAGGACACCCCTACCCCCTTTGCTGACTCTCTTATTTTGAAAGCGTTGTTGTGTATGACACATTTGTGTGCGTCATGACAGATCATATAATTGATGTCTCTGGGCATGAGGGTTTGTGTCTTTGTGTGCTTACTGTCCATTTGTGATGCTTGCATCCTGTGCCTAAAGGTTTGTGTGCATAAGAGTTAGAAATGCATGACAAAACAAAGTGCTTCTCTTTTTTTGCTATGTATGTAATGCAGCCTTACATGCACTTGTGTGTTGCACACATCAAAGCTGAGTCAAGCAGAAGGCCACATTCAGAGTTGGGTGCAGTAGTTTGGACGATGAACAGAAGCTGTTTGTTACGTGACTGTTACAAAATCAGACGGAATCAGTGAGTAAGACATCAGGCTGGATAAGAAAATGTGCAACTGGCTGACTAAATAAATGATTGCAGTAGCAGGAAGCAGGTAGACGGGGAGAGCAGCAAGAAAAGGGTGTTGGGATTGGGGCGGAGGTAAAAATAGGTAAAAATAATAACAAGCAATGAGACACCACAAGACACAGAATGGAAGAACACAAAAAGGTGGTAAAACCATATAGATGGAGCAGAAAGATAGATATAGAGCAAGAAGAAGCTTCAAAGGCAAAGGAGGGTGACTCAGTCATAAACTAACACTCTCAGTCAGGATAGAAGCATGACAGGGAAGAGAAGAAAAAGGGGAGGGAGAAGATGCAAGAGGCAGAGACTGAAGAGTGGAGAGGAGGGAGGAGAAAAGGAATTAATAATCAGTTTCACTTTGGGGTTTTTTCTGCTCGTCCACATGTAAAATACTCTTATAGGGAAAAAGAATCTGATGTGTCATGTGTGATGCTGAGAATAGTTAAAGGTGGTGCTATTTGCTCATGCAGGATGAAGCTTCGTTAGTGTTGGTGCAGTGGAAAGAGAAAGGAATGTGCTGCTGTCCTAGGCGATGCTGAGTGTTGTTGGTGTCAGATTTATTTTAATGAAATTTGTCCCAGAGATAGGTTAACATGTCAGTGATTAGGAAATTGTTTTTCAATAGATTAAGATGAGGAGCTCACTTCAGGAAATTCCAGATGTAGTGTATTCAACTGGTCTAAATTAATACTACCGGAGTATGACAGGGTAGCTTACTGTTTAGAAGTCCCACAAAAATATCAAAATATCCAAAGCAGGAAAAAGAATATATCTAGTTTCCCCACCAGTGGCGTTTTCAGTTTTTTTTTTCAAATTTTTTCCCCCTTTTTTAATGTAATAGCCCCAGCGGTTCGCTGGGGCTATTACATTAGGGATGGGATTAGAAAATTCCATCTGATGTAAAACCAAACCAGCTAAAATTACTTGCAAATTCAGTGAGTTCCCACGACATTAATAATCACAGACCTCCCAACTACATCAAGGGGCTCTACAGTAGGACATGTGGCTGCCCTATAACCATATGGTGACCCCATGTATGATGCAGGACAAGATTCCCGGGGATAGTAGGGCTAAAACAGTGCAGTGCTGTAAATACAAAACTATTTTATTGAGTGGTAGAATTAAAGAATAACGTCTCACACATACTTTGTGTGAAGTCCTCTATTGTGAAGTAAAGAAGTTAGAGAATGGATGGCTGTAGAAAAAAACCCCCCACTATTGCTATTTAGGCACAGTGTTACATTGGGTGACATGCTCTCCCACGTTTGCACACATTCGCATTTTGACCCACAGTTGTAAATAGTTCTCTGTAAAACATCAGTTTAGTCCTCTTTAAGAAATAAAAAACTGCAGTGCTCTGTTTTTAAATGGGTCTATTCTGCTTTACCCGTATTTCTGTTCCCTGTATACTGTTCCAAAGGTGCATGATACTGTAAAACATAGCCAGTCTTTCAATTAATGTGGTTATCGTATGTAAGTAATCGGTCTGAGTGAAAAGCTCAGGATTCAGACTGCTCCACTCACGTACTTTGACACAGTCTTTTGTTTTCTGTTTGACTCTGTGTGATGTCAGTGAGAGTAGGTCTGGTGGCACGCATATAAGCCTTATTCACATGACTTTATAAAACTTTGTGAGGGGCAGCCAATCAGAAGAAAATTATCTGAAAGGGAGCGGTAGGGGACTGAAAACAGATTATTTTAGATCAGCATCAGCTGAGGAGCTTCATAAATGATTAGTGTAAGATTACTCTGAACTGTGAATAGGGCTGCTCGATTATGGAAAAAATGATAATCACGATTATTTTCACTGAAATTGAGATCTCGATTATTTGACGATATTTATTTAACAATAACAATGTATTGAATAATGACTTTAAAGATTGTCAAAAAATAATATAAAATAGTGTGCAAATGTTTGCAATATAAAAAATAAATGAAAAATGCAAACATCTATGTTTAGTGAACTTTGCAGTGTTGCTCTGTAGCAACGTTTACACACTCTGTCTACTTGATCCACGTCTGACTCCGCGAACCCATAATGTTTCCACACCACTGAAGTTTTTTTTACCTCTCTTTTCAACCAACAGCAGTCACTCTCCTCTCCAAATAACTTCTGCTTAGCTTTCCGAGCTTTCCGAGCTTCCCTCGGGTAGTCTTAATCAGCAGTCCCCAACCCCTGGGCCTCGGACCGGTACGTGAGTCGTTTGGTACCGGGCCGCAAGAGTTGAGGCTCAGGTGTGAAACGTATGGTTTTCAGGGTTTTCAGGGTTTTTATCGGTTTTCAGCGTTATTTTGTTATCGTTTTTATCGTTTACTCGGTTTTCCTTGGTCTTTTCACGTGTGTTATGAATAAATTTTCTTTTTTTCGGTACCGGTACTCGTTTTATTTTTTTGTATTTATCCGCGACACCTTAAAGGCCGGTCCATGAAAATATTGTCGGGCATAAACTGGTCCGTGGCGCAAAAAAGGTTGGGGACCGCTGCTCTTAATTGTTGTGACAATTAAGAGCAGCGGAGAGGTGCGCAGAGAGGTGCGCTCGATTTGCCACACGGAGCAGCGCGAGAGTAAAGCACGAGGGAGGGGCTAATAATCGGCTCAGTCATTTTTAATGATCGTTGAAAGCCCAGATCGTAATCGAGATTAAAATTCGATTAATTGAGCAGCCCTAACTGTGAAGCATGAAAGAGTACACACACAGTAAACAGTAGAGATTAAGCATATTAAGTTTGAAATGAGCAGACCCTCTCAGACCCACTTTAAGGAAAGGGAGGAAAGAGCTCTGAATTTGGGACCAATATTTTACATCTTCGATAAAAAGCTCTCTGTCCCACAGCTTGTGGCTCAGTAACATGGACAGGACAGAGAAGTACTGAGCAACAACGCACCAGAGTAGGGCTGGGAGATATGGAAAACAATTAACTATTTTCATATTGATATATGTCATGATATAAAATACAAGGATGACTTTTTCCTCTTCCTTTTTAATTTTAAGTGAGATGTGAAAATATAAGGTCAATTATGGTTTAAATATTATTTCTGTCAGAAGCTGAACATTATAAATGTACTGCAACAACTGTATTTTAAATTAATAACAAGGGTATAAATAGCAAACTAAAGCAAAACCTTTGAGTGTTACAGTGGTCCCTCGTTTATTGCGGGAGTTAGGTTCTAAAAATAACTCGTGATAGGTGAAATCCGCGAAGTAGCCAACTTTATTTTTTACAATTATAGGCTGTAAAACTCCTCATTACACACATTATACACTTTTCTCAGACAGGCATGAGCATTTTCACACTTTTCTCACTTGTTTAAACACTCAAAGTTCAAACCTTCGTAGAAAAATTACTCTAGTATTATAGAATGAAACCAAGGCACCCGCGGTTGCCTTTGACGGTGCAAAACACGACATTGTTGTGTTTGTTGGGGAGAAAACTTACAGACATACAGTACAGCACTTCAGAGTCACACTGCTAGCGATCGAAGATTTATGTAAATTTGACAAGCTGAACGCATTCTGTACTGTAGAGGAGACACGGCACGAGATTGATTGACAATGGTCTACAGTAGGGGTGGGCGATATAAATGATATACGATAGAAACGATATAAATTTGGCCAATGATAGAGATTTTGACTATATCACTCTATCGCGATAGCGCAATGTTGATGATGTCATCAAGCTGCACCTGTTTTGGTCGAAAGCATCGCAGCGGCTAAAACCATTATCATCTGCAAATTATGGCGGGCGACAGTCATAGCAAAGAGATGAAGCACTTTTGAAATATGGGGAAAGCCAAAAACTGCGCTTCCTCCACTTCCGTAACATTGATTCATTAATGTTGAATTCTCTCGCAGCTGTTCTATTCCCATGTTGTTGCAGTATATTAATAACTAACCTCGTATTGTGGATGAGTAATCTCAGTTGTTCTCCTGACTGAAGTTTGGCCCGTGTATAGCATCCTGCTATGCGATTGCATTTGTCCCCAACCACCAGAATCCCTCACGTTAACTTTTATTGAGTGGAAAAAAAGTTGGCGTTCATCCTCCAGCTTCACTGTGCTAATGTTATACTAACATAGCTGTGTCGCTAGCAATCACATAGCACAATATTATATACCAGGTAGTCCAACTTCAGTAACCCTGAAAACGCCACTGCTGTTTAGTTTTCTGTCTTCATTTATGTTGGAAGTGGTAGCAGAGCTGTACGTTTTAATTAGTTTCAAAAATCTTTCAGTCAGAACATGGTATGAAATGTTTAGGTGTAAACTAGCGAGCTAACTTCCTGTTAACTTCTAACTCCGTTAAATTTAATAAATTCTGTTTTCATGGATGCATGGATGTTAAACTTAATTGTTACACCCGATAAAGCAGCAACGCTGATGATTTTCTTAAAGATGAAATAATTTAGACCGTTTTTAACTCTTAGTGTTCGTTTGACTTTGGGACCTGAACAGGATGGAGTTTTGGACCCAGATTACTCCGCGAAGATCCTCACTATGGCAGCTGTAATGCTCTGACAATCCATCAAGCAGTGTGGCTTACCAAAGTTGTACTAAAAAATCTTTTAACAGTGTTACGTCCGCCCGAAGGGGTCTAGGCATGCGAGTGAGGGGACCAGTAACAAATGAGTCCAGAACAGAATGAAAGGAAAAAAGACAGGTGTTTTTGGTAAATAAAATAGTCTTTATTATAGATAATCTTAACATAAAGAGCCGGCAACGCCGTTTTACCAATAACACTTGGAAAAAGGGAAAAAAAGGTTGCAACAACAAAGAACACAACAACCAAACAAAAACTCCACACCACGAGGAGGCACTTCCAGGGGCCCACAAGCTCACCCTATCACTAGCAGCAGCTAGCTTTACTGCTGCCGAGGCCCACAAGCCCACACTTCTCACCTAAAGCAGCTATACTCTTTCCACAACTCCACACTTCAGGCAGGATAACTACACACCAAGAACACCCCACACTGCTCACAGCTCATCCCCAGCTTATATCTCCGCCCCCGAAATGGATGATACGGCTATCAGTGCACAGGTGTCTAGAAGCTTGTTTGTAAGTAATAACATCCACCTGGTTCCCGTTTTCTGTGAATCCAGTGTTGAGAGCTTCTTCAGTGTGTTTGAAAGCATAGAAACTGCATTACAGTGGCCTGAAGACGTGTGGGGGGTGATATTGCTGTGTAAATTCACAGGTAGGGCTCAGGAAGCTTGTTCTGGTCTGTCCGGGGATGACTGCCTAGTTTATGAAAAGATTAAAAGTGCCGTCCTCCTAGCCGATGAGCTTGTACCTGAGGCCTATAGGCAGCATTTTCGAGGTTTGGAGTTGGCACAGGGTCAGTCCTACCTTGACTTTGCTCAGGAGAAGGCAAAGCTTTTTGGTAGGTGGTGCTCTGCAAGCCAGGTTAACAGTTTGGGGTCGTTACGTGAGCTCATGCTTGTGGAGGATTTTAAAAACTCTGTTCCTGAGTGTATTGCTCTTTCTTTAAGTGAACAAAAGGTTTCCACATTACAGCAGGCTGCCACACTGGCAGATGAGTTCACCCTAAGTCATAAAATAAATGCTGTAGAATGTGATACCCCTCTGTGCCATAGTACATCTTGGCGAGGTAAGAGTGGGCCAGCTAACAAGGCTGAAAAAGTTGTGGTTTCGAGACCCAAAACGAAGCTTTGTTTCTTCTGCCACAAACCTGGACACCTCGTTGCTAACTGTTTGAAATTGAAACTCAAACAGAAAGCCCACTCAAAGCAAAAAGGGCCTGCTTTGAGAAAAGTTAGTCGTGGTTCTCCGGTCCTCAAAATGATTTGCAGGGAGAAAGATCATGTATAAAACCACCCCTCAGACCTGCATCCCTTGCTAACAAACATGTCTGTGTTTCAGTAAAGCCTGCTAGCTGCCTCCTGGGTTCTCCACATGTGATCGTTCCAAGCCCTGGCTATCACATGGGACACTATTTTGAGGGTCTGCGGCGACCCTCAGTCCGTATTATGAACCCATTGAGATGGGGTTGGCAGCTTCCGCAGGCAATGCCTAACCGTTGCTATGGGGTTTGGTAGGTGGAAAGCCTGCAATTTGGTGATGCAACGGTTACGGACTTGATTAGTTGTTTTGGTTATCATAATTATGTGACAAACCACGGGTTTGTATTTATGGGAGGGGGTGTTACGGCCCTAGCTGGGCCTCCTCCTGAAGGTGCCTGTGTGGGCGTGTCCCACCACCTCTTCTGCCTGAGGTGCCACCTTTCCCTTTTGTGCAGCTGACTCTCGTCAGTAATTAAAGAGATTTAAGCCCAGGGAAAGGTGAGCTCTGGGCCAGAGTGCCATTAGTGTGGTTGCAGCTAGTGAGCTGAGTGTTTGGTATATTTGCAGTTAGTGAGCTGCTCTCTCTTTTTGACATAGGGTTTACTTTATTGACCAACGCCTGAGTTTTGTTTGTTTTCTTAAATGGTGATAGCGGCTTGTCCGTCTCTTTTAGTTGAGCTACTTTAATAAAACTCTTTAATTTAACCCTTTTGCCTCCTTGACTCCTTTTTCTGACCTGGACACTTTTTGTTACTTCCCCTTAACTGCCTAGACCCCTCAGGGGAACGTAACACTATATGGGTGATGATCTTTGGTTTTTGCGTTTCAGGGTTTTATTGTGACTTTTTCCTCTTTGTACATTTATTTATGTTAAGATTAATGCTTTCATTTTTAACTATTGCATAGAAAGCACCAGTTTTGCATCTGACTCTGCCGACTTGCCCCGAGAAATGATTTGATGTAATCTCAATGACTGAGACTAGTAGAACAGGCTGGTAATTTCTCTCTCTCTCTCTCTTGCTCTTAGGTCCTGGTGTAGCTACCTCTGAACTGGCTCCACATCCTGTCTCTTATTTATCAGCTGCCTTTGCCTTGATCGCCCCTCTCTCCATCCATTCATCATCACTTCATCCCCATCAGTAAGCCCAACAGCTGGTCCACCTGACCGTACCTGCGCCTGTCCATGGACTGGCCGTGACTCTGGAGGGAGGGGGACAGAAACAAGGAAAGAGTTGAGTCGCAGAGGAGACGACGGAAGAGAAAGCTGGATTCATTCAGATGTCACGCTTCTGAAGTGGCCCTGCTCGCTGTCCTTCACCCCCTCATCCTCCTCTTCAGCCTTCTTCAGTTATGGAGATTTAAAGGAGCAGTGAGAGACTATTGCCAAGACATTAAAGTGAAAAAAATACATATTACCCTGATATAAAATCATTTTTGAATAAAACATTTAGTCAGAAACAGGACTGTTGAGCACATGAACAACCCTCCAGAATCCAAACCAAAGGGGGCCTGAGTAGACAACGGAGAGAAAGAAAATCACACACACACAAAACCTTTTACTGACATGTCAACAACAGCCACAATGGGTGAAATGGCAAACAGCGCTGTGGAGTTTTACCCCAAAGGGACACGAGGTGGGGGTGGAGGAGGAGGAAGGGCAGATGGCAGCCATGCAGGGGGAGACTTTGGGGTCACAGTGAAGGAGCTCAGGGAGCTGATGGAGCTCCGAGGGGCTGATGCCCTACAGAAGATAGAGGACAGCTATGGAGACACAGAGGGTCTCTGCCGGCGACTACAGTCCAATACCACTGATGGTGAGCAGACATGGGTGTAGAAATGGTTCAGTGGGAAGAATTGATAACAAAAGAAGATGTGCCTAGATGGATGAATGGGCTGGTGGAGGAATGGTACAGTGGATGAGTAGGTGGTTGCTGGTTGGATGAATTTATAGAGCAGAAGATGGAGGATGAATGAGATTGTACTCTTGATTGGAGTCAAACACAGGCACCAGTGCATCAGTGGGGATCAGTGTTGGGCAAGTTACGTTGAAAAAGTAATTAATTATAGTTACTAGTTACTTCTTCAAAAAAGTCACTGAGTTAGTAACTGAGTTACAAGATTCTAAAAGTAATTAATTACTTTAAAAGTAACTACCGCATTATAAAAAAAAGTTTAACCCTCTGGGGTCCAGGGTATAATTGGCCATTTTAACCACTTTTGATTTTACCTCTACATTTCTCCTTTAAAAACGATTTACTTTGCCTTGTTTGGTATCATCTGTTTCAGCACAACCTCGCGTGTCTGAATTTACAGTTATGTTTTCATTTTGACATACTGTATTAACACAATTGATCTAAAATCAGACAAAAAACATAAAATCCAAGTAGAAACAACCACAAATATGTTTAATGAATCATATTTCAGAACTTTAAATGTAAATATAAATTGTCAATTTTAAAATCATATGCACAAGTTTTGCAAACAACAAAGTTATTAGCAGCCATTTACCTTTTACCCCATTTTTTAATAACCATTTCAAACTATTTACATAACAATCAGCTGTTCTGCATTCAATAGGATGCTACCTAAATTATTTGTGCCACTCCCAAAAAAATAATTTCTGTCCACTATAAAGGAGAACATCACAACCTGATACCTGCAGGTCTGACAGCAGCAGGTGTGTCACTCATCCTGTTTTTTATCTGGAGACAGCAGTCGCCTCATTGTTCTGACACACAACACAAAACTATCCACAACACTACACGCTAACTACACAAGACAACACATTAACTACACACTCCAAACACGCTAAACGTCACAAATCTCTCACATCTCAAAACTCTCTCTCTCTCTCTTTTTCTGCTGTCTTTCTTTCTCTCTCTCTCGTGGTCACTCCTCAATCTTCCCCCTCTTCCTAAACAACCAAATGTCATGTTTCCATATTATTTTTTTATTGGTTGACATGGTGTATTTTTCCACGAAAGGGCTGTTTTTGTTTTTTTTGTTTTTTTTGGGGCATATGCAGAGAGTGCTTGCTAGTGATGTCCTTAAACAGTAAACATGACGAAATTATTCAGGAAAAAAACACTCGTATATATTGTTTATCATGACTCTAGTTTTACGTGGCCTATCAACACAATTTAAAAACTGGTATATATCACCTTGTTGCTTTGTCATCTTGAACGGGTCATGTGATTGGCTTACCACGACTACTTTATTCTTCCTCAGTCAAGCAGCAGCACTCATGCGATTGTTTTGCCCCCCTGAGCTCCAGGTGTGGTGCAAAAAAGTGATCGTCGGGCAGAAAGTGATTGCCATCCGCGGGACCGCGCGCAGCTGTTTAAAGCTGTAGCGCCCAGATTACTTACATGGACAGCTACTTCCATGCAACTGATATAAGGTGCGGTAAGCTGAAGACAGTTTCAACCGTCTGTTTGTTGAAAAATAGTAACGCGACCGCACCGCATTTTCTTGTTAGTAACGGTAACGCCGTTGTAACGCCATCACTGGTGGGGATTCTGTCTCATCATCATTTGGCATCATTTGGCCAACAGAAACAGATTAGGTGTGGTCACCAGTCATTTTAGAACAAAGCCACCTTTTATTTTAACAAGCTACGAACATACACTAAAACTGCTAATGATGTTTATTGTTGTGCGCAATATCAATACACAAATGAGTGCAACACATGTTAGATGAATTCTGAATTAAGTGCTGGTGCCTCCATTTTCCTGTAGTTGTAATCCTGACCTTGGAAGGCAGCTTCTGGTTGAGGTGCGTGTAAAGAGAATATGGGCGGATGGTCTGATTGGTGAAGGGATGATGGGATTATATTGGATGGGTGAATGGGAAGCTGATAGAGTAAATCAATAAATGGATGAACTACAATCTCTTAACAGTATACCTGCAAGGGTGGTTTAGGTGAAAGTCTATTATGTTTGTCTAACAACTGTTAACAGTCAAGGAGGCAAAAGGAAAAATAATCATTTTCATAGGCTGCCAGTTACCAGGACATGCTAATAAAATAAACCTTTAATAAATCCTTTTCAAAGTTATTATGATGCCCAAATGTTGTCTCGCAGGTGTTGAAGCTGTTCAGCTATACCTGTGTTTGCTTAGTGTTTTTCCTGTCTTATTCACATCAGTGAAGTTAGCCTTAATATACCTCTCTGTATTACTCATTTTGATGGTTTGTGCAAATACTGAACATCACAACATTCATGAAGTTAGGGTTGATTGCAGGACGGTTATAAACCCTCACTCACTAAAGTAATACATTCAGGCCATCAAGATAAGAAGTACTTTAACTTATATCTGTTCTTATATTGTTGTTGTTGTTGTTGTTGTTATTATTATTATTATTATTATTATTATTTACAGATTTTCCATTTTAGTTCAAGAGGCTTAACAAAAGTATTAACTGTTTAGCCTGTTTACTGTTATTTTTGAGAACCCAATAGATTGACAGGTTTATTTTGGTTTTTCAGCATAATAAAGGCCTCCTTTTAGATCTCTTTGGACTTCCTTTTGAGAGTTTAATTAAACAGCTAATGCAAGTACAACACTTCTTTTATCTGCTTAATGTGTCATTGAGTCTCAGGGTTCTGGCCTCACCTGGCCACGGATGTGCTTGTCATTTCTTTTGAGCCTTTCAAACAAAGGTGTAGATTTGGTTTTGGCATTGGTGGGGACGGATGATTCAGCCACCGAACCCTGCCCTGATTCTTTTTTTTTCTTCCTTTTTGTTTTTGCTTCTTGATAAAAAAGGAGAAATATACTTGCTTACATATGTTATTCTACATGCTTTTAAACCATTTAAAATTTAAATTCATAGTTTTATATGTGAATTATATAATGTTAAATTACTATTAAACAAATGACTAAGTATTTTAGGCTTTAGTTTACTTCAGCCATATTCCAGACAAATCAAGTATCATACAAAAATAAAAATAGAGTCATGACAATAAAAGAATATGACTTTAAGGACTTAACAACATTACTTCAGTTATAGTACACCAACATCTCTTATACATTAGCACTAAGGGAACACTGAATGACCTGGTGGTTTTTGTCCATAAAACTACTCATCTAAGATTACCACAAAGTAACAGATCTCTCAGCAAAATTACGGTATGCAACATTTTAGACACACCATGCTGATGAGTCACACATCTGTAATGTTTGTAGGGTGAGTGCATTTTTAAAACTATTTGTGCAAACTGCACTACAAGGTGGAATATTTGCAAAATCATAACTACCTCATGATATTTTGTCTCAAAAATTAACCCTATGAATACGTCAGTGCCATTAGGATGAAATTATTGTGTCACCAACATTTTAACGTTAGACATATAATGTTAACAGCCTCTGTAAACGAATATCCTGGCTCGCTCGAGGCTGCCGTTTTCTCTGACAGTTTCAATCAAAATTAGAAATGCTACTCTGGGAGACTGAAATAACTAATAGTGATGCCTGTTGTGTAGTTAGTTTCCAAAACATGTTATTCGTGGTTACATACAATTTTAGACTGATGTGGGCCATAGCCTAGCATAGCCTGTAACGTTATTATGACAGACACATTTTATGAGTGAACTTAACTTTAAGTGACTTACAGGTTTCTTTGAAACACTCTCTTATATCCAGCTTCTTCCTTGTTGCTGCCATCCTCCTCTCCTCCTTGCAGGTCCTGGCAGCGCAGGCTTGCAGCTGATAAAACTAAACAGAGCTCCCTGAAAGGCACAGCCAATCACATTGGCCATATTTGTCACATGAGGTAGGACTCCAGTAGAGAATGTAATTTAACTCTTTCTGCACCGTCAGGTGAACGAGACGTTGACAGATCGTTTTTCTTTTTTTCTATAGGTTTTGTTTTTCTTTACTCGAAGAGATCAAATTATTGGTGGGGACGATTCAGTAATCGCTGGATATTGGTGGGGACGTGTCCCTTCCGTCCATGCCAAATCTACGCCCTTGCTTTCAAATTTGACAAATGTTTTATGTTTTTTTGTCTTTGAATTCGTTTGCTTTTTTTAACTGCCCATTTTTCAAGTTTGCAGGTCTTTCACACCTGCTAGGCTTACAGCTTGTTTTTGCATGTTTAAAGTAGTTTTGAATGAACTGCAAAGTGCATTGACACAAATGAAAAGCACCAACAGTGTTTTCCTTTCTCTCTTTTGTCAACTCAGTTAGCCATTGTCTTTCTTAGATGTGAAGAGCTGCACACTAAAAACTCTCAAACTGAGATAAGTAGAGGCTGAAATTGGGACAAATTTATTTCGATTTTTTAGTGATTTTTTCTGCATTCTATATTAGGTTTTAAACTGCTAATTTACAAAGAGGTGTTTAATGAGTCTGTTGCTTATCATAAAAAAACGACTAATGAGAACAGTGATAAATTAGGCTTATTAATTTATTTGTGGTATGATTTCAGTATTTGGTATCAGCAGATACCTGAAGCCAAAGTGCCAATATCATCAGTACAGAACTGGAAAAAGTTGGATTGGTGTATATTGGAGATTAGTTATCGCTAATGTTTGATTATTTGTGGACTTAAACAATGAATAAATAGGATGTTTTGAAATAACTTAAAACTATTTTTTAAAGGAACAATGAGTTTGGGTAATAAACTATTTGATAATTAGACTGTGATAAAGCTACGCAGCAGAGTGGAGTCCAACAATGGTAGGAAGTAGGACAGGACCTCCTGGGGCCTAGATACTAGTGACTGGAGAGATGATGAGGTGTAGATGGGGAGGCAGGTGGCATGAATGAGAGTCTGAAAGGTAGAATGACAGAGGAGCACAGAATTAAGGCACAGAGAACAGAGAAAGCTAACTGGCTTGCAGAAGGTGGGCAAGCAAATTAATGGACCAGAGTGGTGACAACAGAATTGAGTTTGACAGCTTGAGAAAGGAGACGTGATGTAACAAATTGACTTGCCTGGTGGCGGTAACTTGCCAGAGTTGCTGATGGTTTATCATATTTACAACATTATATATTATCAGCAATATATAATAATATCAATATTCATGTAATATTCTAAATTTAAACATTGATGGTATAAAAGATGGATATAGCCACCATAATGCCATCTATAGGTTTGTGAGAACTCGTTCTGAAGCGTTAAGATGAGTGTTTTTTGGCAACAACAGCTTTGTGTTTTGAAACCAAATATGGCGGCTCTGACTGTGAAGCTGCTTGCTCATTGGTTAACAACTTCCCGATTACAAGCCATTAGTCAATGATCAGATCCTTGGTCTGCTCCTCCTTTCTGGCATGTATAATGACTAAAAATTGCAAAATGACCTGAATGTTTTATTCAGTATGTGGAAATAATATCTCAAATCATGTTAATATCTTGGGAGAACTTGGCGGTTGATGGAGGTGAAGTTAATAATAATAATAATAATAAAAGTTCATCATTGTTGTCAGATATCTCACCTTTTTGTTATATTTAATGTTAGTTAAACCACTAACATTAGCCACCATGCCTCCAGTCTCACACTAACTGCTATTGGAGGCATGGTGGGCACCGTGTGAGATTAGGCCGTTACAGAGGCACAAACTCCTGCCATTTTGTGAAAGACAAGGGTATCAGTCATGTTTAATGTTGTTAACTAGCGAGGTCCAGAAAAAGATATAAATAGACAATGGCAACCAAGTGTTTTATGGTTTACTGCCTGTTTATGCCGTCTCAGTTCGACCTAGCTACACCAACAACATTACTCCTCTTTTGCTTTGTCTTCTTTATAACTATAAAGAAGAAGCTTGTGTACAGTTGTGTACAACTGTACACAAGTTGAGCATTAGACAAATTGCTCAGACTGATCAACATCATAGTAACAGGAAAACAAGGCTTTAAATTTGGACATCAGTCCTTCTTCTCAGTGTGTAATAAACTGTCGCTTATCATGACACAGTAGTGAAAGTTAATTGATGTGCACAATGGCCATTTTTGTTCACAACCCACAGGGATGTGGTAAGTTGTCATTGTTAGGTTGAAGTCATTAGTTTGCCATGGAGATTAGCAGCCAACACACCCCTCAAACCTGAGGTGTGCCCACTGCCCAATATTAATACTGTGCAGTACTGTAGTGCGGTTGCAATGCAAAAAAAAAAGAAAAATAGATGTAATGCTAAGTAGTAAAAATGACATTATTTTTCTGTTTGGTCACTGTAGAAGGTAATTCGTTCCGCTGCTACTTATATAGCCTTATTCTGCAACATGGCCTGAGATACACTGCCTTGTAATAGCCAGTTGACATCCTATTGTTCCACATATGTATCCCAATAACAGCACGTATAACTATCTCATTATTGTCTTTTTAGGTAACAAATTTGAAGGAATGTGCATATCTCCACTCAAAAGAAGTATGTTATGTAAATCCAGATAAAAATAGTTGATTTTCTTCTGTTTTTCTTCTAATATATGAAGCTGATAATTCTACATTATGTGACCATGTGACATACTGGCATCATTATTGTGTCACAGAAAAATGTAATGTGAGTACATTAATGCATTAATTGGTAATGCTTTGTAATGCTTGGTAACTGTTGTTACATTTATAACATTGTAGTTCACATAAAATTCATGCCCGTTCTGATACCTGT
Source organism: Maylandia zebra (assembly GCF_041146795.1). NCBI lineage: Eukaryota > Metazoa > Chordata > Actinopteri > Cichliformes > Cichlidae > Maylandia > Maylandia zebra. Next base: position 17,298,399 of record NC_135186.1, read on the forward strand.
TCAGTTTGCTCCTCCTCTGGTTTTTGAGTAGAACATTATGGATGAATTATTACAGCTTGCAGTCTGTGAGGAGGCGGGGAGCTAGGCTTGAGTGAATGGTGTAGGTGTTGGTGGAGATGGAATTGAACCAAATTGCATATTCAAAGATTTGCCCCAATTCAGGGACACGGAGGTTTACTTTTACACATGTATAATTCATGGCAGAGTATGAAACCTTTAAATATGTAATGTCAGCGCTTATCACACTTTGGTAGGGTTGCCCAGGTAGAATGATGTCTGGCTGAAGTGTATTTTGAGCTTTTATCTTTTTATACACTATAGTGAACAGCTGATCTGTGATTAACTTAGGAAAAAACATTAACTAGGAATTAATTTTGTCACAGTTATATTGATAGTTCTGCTAACCAGCTAGCCCTCCCTGCCCCTCTCAGGTGTTTAAACTGATTCAGCTGCTTATTCAGAAAGACTCTAGCAGACAAAAGGAGATCGACAATGCCAGGAGACAAACTTTAACTTAATAAATAAGTGTTTCCCCCAGAATTAGATTGTATTGCATTTGCATGTGTGTTCCTGTGCATGAGAGAAAGGCGCACACACACTTTCTTAAATGAATTCATAATGCTACCAATATATTGTAACATGATAATAATGGTAAATGGCCTTTATTTGTATAGCGCTTTACTAGTCCCTAAGGACCCAAAAGTGCTTTACACATCCAGTCATCCACCCACTGGTGATGGCAAGTTGTAGCCACAGCCACCCTGGGGCGCACTGACAGAGGCAGGGCTGCCGGACACTGGCACCACCGGGCCCTCTGACCACTACCAGTAGGCAACGGGGGAAGTGTCTTGCCCAAGGACACAACGGCCGAGACTGTCCAAGCCGGGGTTCGAACCGGCAACCTTCCGATTACAAGGCGAACTCCCAACTATTGAGCCACGATCGCACGATAAAAGCAATAATAATAATAACAATAATATTATAACAATAATCAGGTGTTTGTCTTATGAGTTCTTCCCATTTCATCTTTATAGTCTTGCACTGCCACTGGCAACAGTATTCCTCTTTTCGTTCTGCAGACTCAGTGAGCTACAACACAGCACCGCTGGCTCTCCAGCTGGTTCAGGTTCTGGTTAGACTGACCTTCCAACTTGCAGCAGAAATCCAAATCCAATATAGCAGAACAATTGCCATCGCCAGCTGCATTTCAAATGGTGGACGTTCAAATTGGCTACAACACAGACCTTATGTTAGCTGGTAACCAGTTTATTCAAAATAAAAGTTTGTGTATTATTCCAAACTATGTTGATTATATCTTGTCTCGGATAAAAAAAGAACATGCAAAGTGTGTGTGTGAGAAACACTAAACAAGTCAGCTGATCTTTTCATACAACTAACTGATTAAGCAACTACCGTAATTGTCGGGCTATAAGCCGCTACTTTTTGCACAAGCTTTGAACCCTGCGGCTTTTAGTCAGGTGCGGCTTTTCTATGGATTGTCCATGAGCGGATTTGTTTTGTTTGTTCTACTGTTGTATGGCACTACGTTGCCTGGCGGAAGGATCGGGGTTCAAGAGTGGTATGTTGGTCACATGTCCATCTGCCAGGCAACGTAGTGCCGTACGAAGTAGCGCGAAAAACAAACTTCAAAGTAGCGCTACGCGTTCAGCTGGAGGCCTGGATGATGTGCGGCGATAAACTTGCAAAAAGCAAGTTATGCCCAACTCCACCATTGGATTCTAACAACGTGGAAAAGTGTGAAAACATCCATAATCACCAACGGATTTCGAAGGGCTGGACTGCTGCATGATGGAGGACACCGCCACGGCCCTTCTGAGGGTGTTCGACTCTGACACTGACAACGAGGATTTGTTTGGTTTTGAAAGTGACAACGAAGGAAAGAAGCTGAGAGTGGATGGAGTGGATGACGAAGCCATCCTGAGCCTGTTCGTTTCCAACACTGGAGGAGAGGACTTTGGTGGTTTTAGTGCGCAGGAAGAAGAGAAAGATGGTGGTGAATGACTGACTTTTCTTCTTGTTAAAGCCGTGTCACTGCACCTGAGCCTAAAAGTTAGTCTGAATCATAGCTGGACTAGCCATCGGGCATACCGGGCATTTGCCCGGTGGGCCGCTGGCGATTTTTTGTTTTTATGGGCTGATGGATTTTTTTTTTTTTTTTTTTTAGGAAGGGTATATATAATGAAAGGTGTTGGATTGGCCAATTGGTCATGATCGACTCTGGGCTGGACCAATTACAGCCGAGGAGGCCGAATGCACCCGCCCCCTTGTTTAGCAATCACGTGATTTTCGCGCATTGCATGCCGGGAACTCGTGGCAAAACAATCCAAGTACCGCATCAAATGCAAGCATTTGCAGCACCGCAAAACGTTCATTCTCCGGTTCCAATACCTTCTTGTTTTTTCTTTGCCGCACAAAAAAGGAATGTACAAAACAAAAGGAGAACAATGCCGGTCCGTACAAAGACAGACTCGACGAAAAGACAAAGAAAGGATACGAGGAAAAAATCAAAGGTGTGAAAGGGTTAGACCCTTACAAGCACACAGAGGGACAAAAGACGTTAGCGTGCTGCCCAACTTTCACCACGCTCATATTTATAATTACACGGTTCTTGGAGTGAGTGCATACACTCATGAAGTTTAGTAACTTCAGGTCACTGCAACAAGCCCAGGTACAGTTTACCGACAGATGGGTACAGGACCTTGAAACGCACGGTGTAGAACGAAAGACCATCGTACGAACAAAGGTAAGTTTACCAGTCTCACAAATCGTCGTCATAAATACACATTTGTTAACCGTTTATTAATATAACCTTTGAGCTCAACGGTAATTAATTAGTAGTGGAAATAATTTCTGGTTCATTACAGAAATGTAGCAGTGACAATAATATTGTATGCTGTAATCGCACTGGACAATTAGTGATACAAAACAACTGTTTTATCCTGTGAATAAAAGTATATGTTTTTGTCAATGTACCATGGTAATAACAGAAGTGAAACGCAATATTGTGTCAGGACAATTTACTATTTATGCACAATAAACAAAGGAGCATAGCGCGACAATTTCTGTTCAGCGCCAGACTTGCTTGTAACCTATATCACCAATTATGTTAAGAAAAATGACGTATTAACGACTAAAAAACTCTGACCTTTGTGGGAATGGTTGGAGCAGACTAACATGTGAGCTGGAGTGTTCTGGGACGTTATATTTGGTATATCCAGACCATCCGTCGGCTCTTACTTCGGAAACATGGCTTAAAACATTTCTCTTCAAGGACGTAATCCGATTTAAAAAAAAACGATCGGCTTCCCGTGGCTGTCATGCGACCGGCTGTTGCAGTTAATAATACAACAGCTTCTTGCCATTTTTTGTGTTTCTTTTTATCCCTGTGTAACTGAGTTCAATTGAAAGCCTGCGTGCGCTAGTACCTCTTGCCACAAGTTCCCAGAATCCTTTGCGGTTTTTACCCCTGAATGATGTCACATTTTCAATCTTTATCCTGGTGGGCCGGTCTCTAGTCAAAATGCCCGGGCCGATTTTTTGTCCCAGTCCAGCCTTGGTCTGAATCTATTTTTCTGGTGTGCTGTAGGTTATTGTTATGTACTACATTTGTTACTCATTTATGAAGCACAGTACATGTTTTGTACTTGTAATTACCGCTACTTGTACATATACCTAAAAAGTTATGCAAATATGTACCCATAACTTGTTTTTCAAAATATTAATAAAAGGCGTGTGTCTCCAAACAGCCATCTCTTTCCTGACAATTCCCTTTGTGCATATTCTCTTACATATGATAAGTCAACATTGAAACACCTGCGGCTTTTAGTCAGGTGCGGCTAATGTATGTACAAAACAGGATTTTCCCCTGATTTTAGCTTGTGCGGCTAATATTCAGGTGCGCTTTGTAGTCCGGGAAATACGGTAATTTCTTCTGCAGTGCTTAAATTTCATGCAGTCTCTTTTTCTGACACACATGATTCCCAAAGATCAAGTTATAATGAATTTGCCAAACTAGATTTTGGATATTTGTGTCTTTAATATTTTTGAATGTGTAGATGCGCACACTTGTGTATTCTACCAGGGGTGTGGTACCACACTACGCCCACTCCTTCAACTAGTTTGTAACCTAGCAACACAACGGCAGAGAGAAGTTGGCTTGGGAAGTCAGCAAGAGAGAGTGAAAGAAGAGTGAGATGGTGATGAACAGAGAGAGGTGAATAGAGCAAGAAGTTAGAGAGAGTGTGTGTGTGTACTCAAGTGTAAGTAAAATCTGTGAGATGTGTGTGTAAGAATGAGAGACAGAGAAGAGAGATTGAAAAAACACGAGAGGGGTGGTGGGTGTTGAGCTACAGTAAGTCTGTGTTGAGTGTTGCTAATTTGATACTGTGAGCTGGGCAGGAGTCAGTGCAGCAAGTCCCAACAAACCTAATGCAAAAACACACACATAAATACACACACGGTCACTCTCTCCCTCTCTGACACGGTGTCATGTATCTGCAGATGTCCCTACAAAGCACAGTTGGCAAACAACACACAAACACACACACACAAATGGTGATCTCCACACACTTTGACCATCTTCTCTTGCACTGTGCTCGCTTTCACAAATCACATATGGTGTCATCTCAAAGTAGCCAGAGTGCAAACACACATGAAGAAAGATGCTCCTATCCCCACCTTGTAATGATCTGCTTAAAAACTTGTGGCTGATAATTTCCATGAAATATTTTCTGCTCCAGATCTGACACACCAACAAAAGCTGCTTCTTATGCTCTCTATGATTACAATCACGGCGAACATAGAGCTGGAATGTGTATTGACAGATCAGATTGGAGACTATGGGTATATACAGTGTTGAACAGACACACCAGGGAAAACACACCACACAAGTATACATTATGATGCAGTTAATGCTGAACATCATCTGTAACATGATCCACCGATCAGCATGGAAGCACTCTCTCTCTCTCTCACTTACGCACAGTGTATGGATACTAGAACACTGCAGTGTGTGACCATTATACCAAGACTGAAGACATGGAATGGGAGAAGAAATGATGAGAAAGAGGGCATAAGATAAACTGTGTGTGTGTGTGTGTGTGTGTGTGTGTGTGTGTGTGTGTGTGTGTGTGTGTGTGTGTGTGTGTGTGTGTGATGTGGTTGAGGAGGAAAAGCTAGAACAGCTTGCCGCATTGTCAAGGACACATCAAGGGGAGATTGAGTGAGGGAGAAAGAGAGAGGAGGAGGAGTAGAGAGTCTATGGAATAGAATGAAGAGGTGGGACTAATAAAAGGAGGATACAATTACTCAGCATAAGGTCACCTGTTTTCTGTCTCTCTCTCTCTCTCTCTCTCTCTCTCTCTCCTGCAAGCACGCTGGAGCAGGATGTCTAAAAACACACACATGCATGCACGCACACAAGTCATTGAGCTCAGCCAACCACAGTAGCATACAAATTGCCATTTCCTATCCCCCGCGGCCAATCACAAAAGAAAAAAATGATTCTGTTTCAAACCTACCATGCAGGAGAAATGACATCACCTGTTGCTGGGCAGAAACCTCTTAGAGACAGGAAGCCCTGGTCCTGATGTCCTAGTCACTATGGAAACGGAATCATTTAGGGAGGGGAGAGGAGGGTGAGTATGGAGATGTATTACCTTCATAGATGGATGGTTGTAGTCAGTAGTTTGCGTACACTCATCATGGGCATAAATGTCATGGTAAATTTGAGCCTTTGATTACAGGGTGGAATGGCTGTACAGCATACAGCTTTAATTACTTTTTAAAGAACTGGCTGCACAATTTTAAATGTAAATTTAATTAGGATTTTCTCTAATTCACACAGGATCAAAAATACATAGAGCTCCCATTAATATTTGTTTAAATATCTCTAAGCAAGTTGAACCTTAACACTTTTGGTAGCCATCAACAAGCTGCTGGCACAATTCTTGGATAGTCAAAGGAGCTTGCAAAGAAAAGCGTCTGGACTTCTTTAAGTTGCTTGAAGACGTTTCACCTCTCATCCGAGAAGCTTCTTCAGTTCTAAGGTCAAATGGTGGAGAGTCCCAGATATAAACCTAGTGGGAGTAACCCCCCACAGAGGGACAAAAGGACCCCCTGATGATCCTCTAATCGCCTGAGCCAAGGTGTGAAACTGGGCGTGGGTCCCAATCAGCCAGAGTTTCGGGTGAGTTCATTGTGAAACCTGGCCCCACCTTATCATGCGAATTCCTGAGGTCAGATGGCCCAGGATGTGAGTGGGCGTTAAGGCGTCTGGGAAGGGATCTCAAAACTGGATTATAGATGGCAGAGAGTTGGTGTCGTAAACCCCCGCCTCTGTTCAAAGATGGTCGCTCACAGTGGACATAGATGGCTTCTTTCACTCCTCTTTCAAACCATCTGTCCTCTCTGTCCAAAATGTGAACATTGGCATCCTCGAAAGAGTGTCCTTTATCCTTAAGATGCAGATGGACTGCTGAGTCTTGTCCTGTGGAGGTGGCTCTTCTGTGTTGTGCCATGCGCTTGTGAAGTGGCTGTTTGGTCTCTCCAATGTAGAGGTCTGAGCATTCCTCGCTGCACTGTACAGCATACACCACATTGTTAAGTTTGTGTTTTGGCGTTTTGTCTTTCGGGTGAACCAGTTTCTGTCTGAGCGTGTTGCTGGGTCTGAAATACACTGGGATGTCATGCTTGGAGAAAACTCTCCTGAGTTTCTCTGATACACCAGCTACATAGGGGATGACAATGTTGTTGCGTCTGTTCTTCTTATCCTCCCTCGCTGGTGTCTGGTCTTCTTTTCTGTGCCTCTTTGCTGACTTTAAGAACGCCCATTTAGGATAGCCGCACGTTTTGAATGCTTCCTTTACATGTGTGTGTTCCTTCTTTTTACCTTCAGGCTTAGAGGGAACACGTTCTGCCCGGTGGTGTAGGGTCCTAATTACTCCAAGTTTGTGTTCCAAAGGGTGATGGGAGTCAAAGAGGAGGTACTGGTCCGTGTGTGTGGGCTTCCGGTAAACTTCGATGTTGAGTTTGCCGTTCTCTTCAATGTGCACGGCGCAGTCCAGGAAAGGCAAACAGTTGTCCGTTGTGTCTTCCCTGGTGAACCTGATGTTTTTATCCACAGCGTTAATGTGCGCAGTGAAGGATTCCACTTCTTGTGTCTTGATTTTGACCCAGGTGTCGTCCACATATCTGTACCAGTGGCTGGGTACTCTTCCTTTGAAAGAGTCAAGAGCCTTCCTTTCCACTTCCTCCATGTAAAGGTTGGCTACAATAGGTGACACGGGGGAGCCCATGGCACAGCCATGTTTTTGTCTGTAAAAGCCTTCGTTGTACTTGAAATATGTAGTGGTGAGGCAGAGGTCTAACAGTGTGCAGATCTGATCGGGTGTGAAGTTGGTCCTGTCCTCCAAGAAGCTGTCTTCTTGTAGTCGTTTTCTGACAGTCTCCACGGCCTCCGTGGTGGGTATGCAAGTGAAAAGAGAGACTACATCAAAGGACACCATGGTTTCATCTGGATCCAGGGTAAGTTTCTGGACCTTGTCGGTGAAGTCGGTGGAGTTCTTGATGTGGTGTGGGGTGTTCCCCACGAGAGGCGCAAGGATGGTAGCAAGGTGTTTAGCAATGTTGTAAGTGGCTGAGTTTATGCTACTGACTATGGGTCTGAGTGGGACAGCTTCCTTGTGGGTCTTGGGAAGTCCATAGATGCAGGGTATGGCATCCCCTGGGTAAAGGCGGTGATATGTAAAGCGGTCAATAATTTTGTCCTTTTCAAAGTCTTGAAGGCAAGCTATAACTTTCTTTTTGTAGCTGCTTGTGGGGTCTCGCTTTAGGGCTTCGTAGGTATTGTTGTCACTGAGGAGAGTAGTGATCTTTGTATGGTAATCTGTAGTGTTTAGGACCACGGTGCATCTTCCCTTATCAGCTGGTAAAACAGTGATGTTGTGGTCTTTGCTCAGGGAAGCGACAGCCTTCTTTTCCTGTATTGTGAGGTTGGATGGAGGGACTTTGGCACTGGAGAGCGTGGCTGAGACTTTCATCCTGATTTGCTCTGCTTCTGTCTGTGATAATTTATTAATCCGTATGGCAGATTCTGTGGCTGTGATGAGGTCCACTATGGGCAACTGTTGTGGAGAAATGGCAAAATTGAGTCCTCTGGCTAATACTCTCTTTTCAGGTTCAGTGAGAATCCTGTCTGAAAAGTTCTTAACCCATTTCTCCTGACTGGCATCAGGTGTGTTTTCTTCTCTGGGTTGTGTAGGTTCAGGATGAGGAGTGAATGTTTTTGAAAGCAAGGTGTGAAATTTCCTGCGTTGTCTTTCTTTTCCTTTAGAGTGTTGGGCCCGCTGAGCCTTGTCCACAAACTTGTAAACCTCTTCTAAGATTGGAGAGGGTAGAAGGATTTCCAGTTCCTGCAGGGTCTGGCTGATCTTGATCTGGAGGGCATCTATGGTGAAATGGACCTGTCTTATCCTTTCACTTAAAAGGTGATTTTGTGCTCTCTGTAGAATCAAGTCTGCTCTGTATCCCCTGACAGTGGATCCAAGGCGCAGGCTCTTAGGAACAACTCTGCTTTGTCTGCTGGTTCACCCGAAAGACAAAACGCCAAAACACAAACTTAACAATGTGGTGTATGCTGTACAGTGCAGCGAGGAATGCTCAGACCTCTACATTGGAGAGACCAAACAGCCACTTCACAAGCGCATGGCACAACACAGAAGAGCCACCTCCACAGGACAAGACTCAGCAGTCCATCTGCATCTTAAGGATAAAGGACACTCTTTCGAGGATGCCAATGTTCACATTTTGGACAGAGAGGACAGATGGTTTGAAAGAGGAGTGAAAGAAGCCATCTATGTCCACTGTGAGCGACCATCTTTGAACAGAGGCGGGGGTTTACGACACCAACTCTCTGCCATCTATAATCCAGTTTTGAGATCCCTTCCCAGACGCCTTAACGCCCACTCACATCCTGGGCCATCTGACCTCAGGAATTCGCATGATAAGGTGGGGCCAGGTTTCACAATGAACACACCCGAAACTCTGGCTGATTGGGACCCACGCCCAGTTTCACACCTTGGCTCAGGCGATTAGAGGATCATCAGGGGGTCCTTTTGTCCCTCTGTGGGGGGTTACTCCCATCCATCCATTCGCTTCCGCTTATCCTTTTCAGGGTCGCAGGAGCCTATCCCAGCTGTCATAGGGCGAGAGGCAGGGTACACCCTGGACAGGTCGCCAGTCTGTCGCAGGGCCAACACACAAAGACAGACAACCATTCACACTCACATTCACTCGCACATTCACACCTAGTGGCAATTTGTATTATCCAATTAACCTATCCCCACAAGCTGCATGTCTTTGGACGTGGGAGGAAGCCGGAGTACCCGGAGAGAACCCACGCAAACACGGGGAGAACATGCAAACTCCACACAGAAAGACCCCGGCCTGATGGTGGAATTGAACTCAGGACCTTCTTGCTGTGAGGCAACAGTGCTAACCACCGTGCCACCGTGCTGCCCTCACTCCCACTAGGTTTATATCTGGGACTCTCCACCATTTGACCTTAGAACTGAAGAAGCTTCTCGGATGAGAGGTGAAACGTCTTCAAGCAACTTAAAGAAGTCCAGACGCTTTTCTTTGCAAGCTCCTTTGACTACGATGACCTGGATGACTGAGAACCTTCACAGACAATTCTTGGATAGTTGATCAATCTCTTCAGGTTTATTTAAATTTGCTGTATTTCCTGAATCTGGCTTTTCAGCATAATCCACAAACGTTCTATAGGTTTGAGGTTGTAGTTTCAGGAAGGCCAATTCTTAGCTTATTGTTCTTAATTATTCTTAGCTTAATGTTATCCATTCAAAAACCAATGTGTTTGTGATCATTGTTGTGTCGGTCCACCCGATTGTGTCCATATTTCAACCATTTAACTGTTAATCTGAAGCAATGTTGAAAAATTTGAAGGTAGTTCTCCATTATTCCATCTAATTTATTAACAACCTCAGAACATGAGGCTACCACTACCGTGTATTGTGCTTAGGTCTGAAAGCCTCACCTTTACTCCTCTAAACATGCATTTCATCCTTGTGGCCAAGTAGCTCAATTGTTTTTCTCCAGAAGGCAACTGCAAATTTCAGTTGAGCTTGAAGGTGCCGGTTTTTCTTGGTTGGAACCCTCTCAGTCCATAGCGGTGCAAAATTCACTTTACTGCTGACAGTCAGAGATGTTTCAGTAGTTACTAGTTTACTAGTTCATAGCAAGCTTGAGCCTTGATGGTTCTTGGGTTCTTTACATTGTAAGTAAATGTATCTCAATTCAGTTCTGTTCAATTCAATTTAAGTCAATTAATATAGTGCCAGATCTCATCTGTTTCTTCTTTCAGACGTTGTCAAAGACCTTCCTAATCTGTGTAAATCTTTACTGAGTTCACTGACTTCTCCCTTCTCCCTGAATATTGATTAGTTATTTCAAACATATCCTTTTTGTGCTGGATGATAGTTACAGTTACAGTTAAACATGATCATGTTAATAGGTCATTGCCTTGTCTAGTTAAAAGAAATTGTAGAACACTGAGCAGCACGTCTTAAAAGATTTAAGTGTATGCATATATTTAAGTCTGTATGTATGCTTTTGACTCTGTCTATATTGGAGAAAATCCCAAATAAATTCAAACTTATTTAAAGTCATAATGACAAGTGGTGTACAATCATTCCACCCTGGAAAAGGAACAGTTCAAAGAAGTCATTAAACACCCAAATTAACCATGATATCCATGCACATGATGAGTGTAGATAGACTTTTGACAACAACAGTCCTCCTCATTTCAGGTGGACTCAGGTGACAACCCCTATCACCCATTAAAATTCCCAGAGAGAGTACAACAAGACTCAACGCCTAGTCTCTTGTCCACAAAATCCTTAAACGAAATATAGAGCCATGTTTAGCTACATTTTTTAAAGACTTTGAGATTATTTTACTGGGCAAAGGGCTTTTGTTAAATTTAGTGTGGGTGATGCTTTGTGCATGTATGTCGCATTCCAAGTGTCTTACTGTCCCTATGTACACTGTTGGTTTATCTCCACATATATCTTCACTTAGGAATGAAACTTGCACATCTGTGCATGCAAATGTGTTTTGTTTTTTCACTTGGCTATGTAAATCTTAAAGCATTTATTTTACGAAATTGTATTTTCTGTCTCAGTCTTGCCTATCGTGCCTCATCCTCCTTTATCAGGTCTCAGTGGGGAGCCGGCAGACCTGGAACGTCGGTGCCAAACCTTCGGCCAAAACTTCATTCCCCCCAAAAAGGCCAAGACGTTCCTGGAACTTGTGTGGGAGGCCTTACAGGATGTCACACTTATCATTTTGGAGGCCGCTGCCATCATCTCCCTTGGCCTCTCCTTCTACCAGCCTCCTGGAAAAGAAACTGAATGTGAGGATGTGGACAAAGGGTGTGGTTGCTGGTTTGGGAGGGTGTGACAAAAGGTCTGTCAGCAAGAGTGAAAAAGGTGGACGTGAAAAATGAAAACGAGATAGAGAGAAGTAAAAGTAAGACATTGTCAGTATACATACAGTAGGATAAGAGAGGAGGAACAAGACGGAGGAGAAGTTAAGGTTATATGAAGAAAACACACAAACACTGGAAAAGAATACAAAGGGGGAGGGTTGTAGCAAGCCATTTTGCTCAGCACTGTGGTCCAGCTTGCATTTACATGTTGATGGCAATTGAAAAAGAGAAGTCAAAAGTTAATAAAGAAGAGCTAAATTCATCCAAATCCAATCTGCTAGTGAAAAACTAAATGCTGTTGGAAAAAAGGAAGTGGAACTTGAGTTGAGAAGACTTGGTCAAATCAAATTATGAAACCAATATATAAAGTATATTAAAGCAAAGCTAAGAAGAATTGCTAGGACTAGGACTGCTAGGACTGAGACAAATGCAAAGTTATTTATTTTTAGTTTTATCTGTTTTCAAATTTTATTAGCGTTAGCAAATATTATAATGCAGCAGTAACTTGAACGTGTTTTATTTCTGTTAAACTTAATCTAGACTTTCAAAAATTACAAAAAAGCAAAATGCTAAATACAGTAACAATCACCACTAACTAATTTATTTTTTGGCCTCACATAAGTAAGAAAGCATTAGATTAAGTGTTTATAAAAGCACTAAAGTCAGCCAGCTGTTCAGTGATGTCAGCTACAGCTTATTGAAAATTGCTGTATAAGCTAGAGAAATTCTTTGAATGGTGGATCTAATAGTGAGTCAGTCCCTATAGAGTCCTATGCTACCTATAATACCAGACTTTAGAGAAGAAATAAACATAATTTAGAGCCTGGTGCAAGAGCGAGTACATTTTTTTTTAGTCCTGATTTTCTTTTTACCCAAAGGTAACTGCTCATTTATTATCATATTTACTTTTTTAGCCAACTAATGCCAACTAAGACCAAGATGCTGACGCCCAAAATGGCATCAGCATTGAGACTTTTAAACATCAAATTGTCTATGTATACAGAGACCCATTCCAGTAGACCCATTTTACTCAGGATCAGACCAGGATGATTTAAGTTATTCTTGTGACAAATTCGCATGCTGTTTTATTATCTCATTTAGATGTACAAGTACTTCCAGCAAAACATTCTCAAATGTTGCCTCTAGATGTTCTGTTTAGCAAAATATTATACTTTGTTGCTGTTGATTTTCCTGTTGTTTGGTGAAATCAGAGAGGAGTGAAAAAAATAAGAATCTTTTTATATAAGGAAGAAAAATACAAGCACACAATAGACAAAAGCTGAAGAGACAGAAAGTGAAATGGCTCACCAAATTGGGTCTGTTTGATTGGTGAGCCATTCAGTGACAATGAAGAGTCATGATAGAGAGGAAGTGGTCTCATCAGAGGATGCAGATATGGGACACTGTGGCGCTGTGTTAAACCAGACACACATGCAAATTAAAAAGAGCAATGACCATGTGTAGTCATTAGATGATGCTGAAAATAACAGTCAAAAGTAGCCTCTGCACTTCTAAGCTTAAGCCATATTGTTTTGCTCTCTGTGACTCACCAGAAACAATGATGAGGTTTTGATATTTACCTAATATGAGTTTTTCTTGTGGACCATTTTATTATATTTTTCCCTGTTATTTTCCTCCCCGTTTGAAATTAGATATTTTTTGGGAAAACAGCTATTGATTTTCTGAGGCATGTTCAAAAAATATCTGACTCTAAACAATTGCTCCATCTTCAGCATGCGGGAATGTGTCGGCGGGTGCAGAGGATGAAGGCGAGGCAGATGCTGGCTGGATTGAGGGCGCTGCCATCCTGCTTTCTGTTGTGTGTGTTGTCTTGGTGACAGCGTTTAACGACTGGTCCAAAGAGAAGCAGTTCCGGGGTCTACAGAGTCGAATTGAGCAAGAGCAGAAGTTCACTGTTGTGCGAAAAGGAAACGTCATCCAGATCCCTGTGGCTGACATGGTGGTGGGGGACATGGCTCAGGTCAAATATGGTAAGGAATCCATTATAAGATCTTCCCATACAAAAAACCCAACAACATACCAACAAATTAAATGATTTGTTCAGTTTCATTTTTGTAAGTATTTTGATTAATTTAGAAGATCTAAGGACACTGCAGATCAAATAAAACTTAATCATAAGAGTCAATCACAAACATATCTGATAAAGAATGAAAGCTGATGTACAAATTTCACAAAACCTACCTCAGTTTAGTAAAACACAGATGTAATGTATGCTGTTAGGGGAGCTCTGTGTAACCTCAGAAAACCATTGCAATTATTGACACGCATAGCAATAAATGAACCACATCAACACTATTGCCTGTGTTGAATTCATGTGTCTGCTACTGTCATCCAAAACAGTGATGAGACATGCACGAGGCTCTGTTTTATGTACTGTGTGTTATGTATCTTGTACAACAACTAAGATATGATAGATATTGTATAAGATGGTGTTAACTTAATATTAACCAATGCTAGGCAACATTTTCACTTTAGGTCATTATATGATTTCCTTATGGCTAAAATCAATACTATTTGACGTCATACATATGCTTGTGCTAGCTTGTTCAATAATAACAATAATTCAACAGGTTAGCTAACCAGCATTTGCACTTAGATATGTTTAGGGTTTTTTTAGGTAAGGCCTCAGTCACACATGCCTAGAGACAGTCCTGGCAAATTCTGATCACTAGGGAAAAATGTGCCTTTCCGACCAGCTGGTTGCTGGAAGTTGCTTGTATTGCTAGGTCAAATTGGTCACAAAGAAGCTTCTACACCATTAACCTCCATGTAATTTGGTCACCAGGAGACCATGGTGAATCACCATATACCCTTTTGTGACCAATTTACCTAGTGTCAGCAAACAACCACCAACCACCCAGAAACACACTTTTCATGGCTTGGAGCCACTGATCATTCTGTAGGCCTGCATGACTGTGGTTCAGCTAAAATCATAGAGACAGCAAGGAACCTTCAGAAACCACTTGCGGGGAATACTTTACCCTAATGATCATTGTTTGCCAGGTAATCACCAAACAAGTCTCTAAGTCTCTAAGTCTCTATGACTGGGACCAAAGATACCATTAGCTATTGATACTCTCTGTTGATGCTGGTACTGGAAGTGAGGAATCAAGGCAAAGCTTCAAGCATCCAGAATGACAGCCTGTAAAATGAGTGGGAACTAAGAGGGATGTTGTTTTTTTCCAAATCAGCAGTGTCTAAAAGAAAATGTGAAGGTCATAGAAGGAAAGAGAATCAACCCTGGATTGTGGATGATTGAATAACACTGATTTCAGTTATGAATCACAAATGTCCTTTAGATGATGCTAATCATTTATGTCATGCTAAAACATAAAAATATCACTGACATTTCCCCACTCATTTATAATATGGGTTTGCATGTCAGGTAAAGAACCAGGGGGAGATGGCAATCAATACCTTAACAGTGAATGCACACGTGTACACTCAAATTTTGGACACTCTTCTCATTGATAGAAAGTAATTATTTTTTAAATGATTATACTTCTTGCCACAGAGTAAAGAGTTTAAAAGCTTTTTTCTTTTAGGTAAGGCATTTTTCATTAGTCAAGCTACCAGCCACAGTGACCACTGAAACGAGCAGACACACAAAAATAATCAAGAACACCATCCATTCCATACATTTATTGTTCCTTCATGTGTTTGTTGTAGAATTTATGTCACGCCATTTGCATGCATGCATTGATGGGGATACTATCTGCAGTGAGAAAAAAAGAGACAGCGAGAGAGGGAAATGGCATAAAAAGCAGTTAAAGTCAAGTGAATTTAATTGGTGCTGTGCAGTAATAGTGAGGATATATAATGCAAGCAAGCTGAGTAAAACACTGATATGTGTATGTCTATGTTCAGGTGACCTACTGCCAGCTGATGGTATCTTGGTCCAAGGAAATGATCTGAAGATAGATGAGAGCTCTCTTACCGGAGAGTCTGACCATGTACGCAAATCTGTGGATAAGGACCCCATGCTGCTCTCAGGTTTGTTGTTTTTTTGCTCAAAAAGTGGCAAGTGTTTTTTCCCCCCAGGTATTTTTAAGTACATAACGTACTTAAATGTACTGGGGATTTAATGCCCCTTAACTCACTGTTTATTATATTTAATTCTCCCACCAAAAAGAGAGATCAGAGAGATCATTCTGTTCGTTTTTTTGTCTGTCTGTCTGTCTGTCTGTCTGTTTGTTAGCAGTCTAGAGTCCACAGTTATTAAGATATCAACATTCTAATTAACAGTTTGTGTGTCGGTAGATACCAATATCAGCTCGAGCTGATTTAATTTTGGTGAAAATTGGGTCAAGTCAACACCAACACCAAATGTCAAAACCAGTATATTATGGAGAGAACAATGCAACACACTTTTTCTTTCTTCAGTACAACACCCTGTGACATCACAATGACACCATAAACTTTTGGAAAATTACACACTGCATGAATATATCTTAAATCTTAAGTTTTACAGCTTATAGAAGCCAAAGATTTCAGCCACTTCTGCTCCAACCATATGGGTAAAGGTAATACAATACACAATTATAGTATGTAATGCTTCAAGTTCATAGGTCAAAGGTCAGACATCAGCATGTTATAAAAGCAGGCCCTCATCAACATGTTGTAATAAAAACATCATCAAAGTTTTAGTATAGCACTTGCCCTTTGGGGGGAGTTGCGTTCTCTGACTGCTCTTGTTGTTTGTCTGTGTCACTACTTTTTTTCCAGCAACCAATGAAAAAGCTCTGGTAAAGTACCTGTCGGCCTGACGCCAAACATCAGGCGGAAACAAGCTGTAGCTTTTAAACAGAATGAAACATCCAGTGGCTAATTTTTAGTTGGCTTGTGCAGTCTGAGTTTTTTTCATGTTGCTCTTGCGCCAGCAGTTGCAACTACAAGTGTGCATGCACCTATGAAGATAAAGCACATCCTCGTGATGTTATTTATTATTCATAACTGTCTGGTAAAGTAACAGATTGTAAAACTATACAAACATATTCAATTTATAAATACTATGGGTCACCAAGTCAAGTCTTGTAAGCTTTTTGCCATCAATTCAAGTCAATGAAAGACAAGTCAGTATTTTTGTGACCCTGCTCCTGAGGGTTAGGGTTTAGCCTTAACTAATTTTTTTTCCTCCAGGTTGTCTTTTTTTACTGTAACTATTGAGACCAACACTTTACATGTAGCACTCATCTAAACTATTAAAGGTACCCATGTGATGGAGGGCTCGGGGAGGATGCTGGTGACAGCTGTTGGTGTCAACTCACAGACAGGCATCATCTTCACTCTCCTGGGAGCTGGAGATGTGGAGGAAGATGGGAAAGAGAAGAAAGGTAAGTGACCCAGTGGAGACAATAAATGAGAATAATTAAGATAATTTTGTTGAAGATGCGTTTCACTTTTATGATAGGTTTAAATATTTTCATCTTTATTATTAATACGTGCAGTATTGTTGTTGATATATTCAAACCAGTAGAGGATGTAAAAAGATGAAGCAGATAAAGCTCTCTCTTTTATCACCTCTGTGACCTTTGGTTTAGTCGCCCTTTCTTTACTATCTTTTGGTTAGCATCTGACACACATATTACAACATTATTTAACTGAAATTTTAAAAAAAGAAAAACAAAACAAAACAAAACAAAAAATGAAAATTCACAGTGTGGTAAGCTTAAAAAACTCACTAATACAAAGAGCCTCGAGGCAACTGTTGTTGTGATTTGATGCTATATAAATGAAATTACATTGAAATTGTAACTAAATGAGACTGTGCTGATGTGAAAAATCTATAAGGACATTCAAAATGTATATTATACATACACCCCATCTTGGACATTCAAAATGTATATTATACATTTTGAATAGCCAAGATGACTACAAAGAGACACACACCAACAGAAACAAAACAATCAAACATACAAAACAAACACAAAAGACGTAAAACCCAGCATAAAAATAAGACACAATATGGTAAAGAAAAGACCAGAAACTACAAATAACACAGCCATCTTCTTTTGTGTCTGCTTCAATAGGGAGGTCTTGCTCTTATGGGGGGGGGGGGGGGAGGCTGTTACATGTCTGTGCCCAGGGGGCTATTGTTTCATAATCCATCCATGCTCACACATTGTGACATGTGTGTGCTGGGATGTGTGTGTAAGGGGTTAGCTGAATGCCTGAATGATTTCAGATAAGAGCTTCAACAGGAAACACACCAGTTTAACCTCATAGATAATTTAGCCCACATCCTCGTCATCTCTCTCTCCACTACCTGTTTCCCTTTCTCTTTCCCCACTTGTTTTCTCATTTTCCCTTTCTTCTATCAGCCTGTCCGTCATTCTCCGATTCTTTCACTGTTTCTCTTGTTTACCCCGCTCCTGTGCCCTCTTTCACTTTCCTCTCTCTGGCGTTGCCCTCCACTGTCTCTCCTCCCCACCCTTAATCTGAGAGAGAGAGGTTGAGGCTGCAGATTGAATCAATTATTGAAAGAGCAGGGGAGAGTGAGGCAGCTGGAGAGTTTCAGGGAAGAGTGTTGATTGGTCAGTGCACAAAGCATTAGTCTGTGCTCATATTTGTTCCATAGGAGCCATGCAGTCAGAGCAGAGCTGCAGACAGCAGAAGCTACAAATATTTTCAGAAGCACTTAAGGTTAATATCATTATTAGTGCACTCTTCTGTGCCTCTACAGTACTGCTGCAGTTCTCACTTCTGCATTGAAATGTGTCTGCTACTGTTGACGTCTTGAAGCAACAGCAACAAAGGGTCTGATGACACTTATTTTATTAAAGAATACTCTTACAGCTTGTTGTTTTCGTTCTGTTCCCAAAGTGTTCGTTGCATCCTGGGATGTGTTGCAGCTCAGTGCAGCTGCCTGTGTGGGCTGGATCATTCAGACACTCGTTTACTGGAACTAATACATTATTCAGAAGACTTCTACAAATGCCAGAACTTGTTAGTTTTTCCTCATGCAGTGGGATTTTGCTGTGGGGCTGTTTACGTTTCTTCTTTAATCTGTCTCCTATATTGAGGTTTCATTCTATGCAATACATATTACGCACGCAGAGCTGTGCATACAACCACATTCACTTCTTGAGTTTTTTTTATACAGATTTGCTGTTTTTTGTTTTTCCCTTTTTGCCAAATCCTTCATGTGCCCCTTCCCACAAAAACCTTCCTTTGTCACACATTTAACAGAGGAGAGTACTGAGTTGCTCATCACTACAGATGCCAGTTACAGCACAGTCACCAATGGTATGTGAGCATAAAGTTATCCGCCCCACTCCTTTCCTCAACCAATGAATTGAACTCATAGTGTACACAGTGAAAGTGACAGTGCCGTATGATGCCACTTTGTATCTGATATCACCGTGTTGATGTTCATCCTGCAGTATCATAATGATGTTACTCTGGAACTGTTATTGCAACTCATGTTGTTGTGGTGGGTGTGCAGGAGTGGGGAAACGAAATATTAAGACTTAGTGGACTTTTATTTTTTTCATCAGTACATAGTAAACATTCAAGAGACAACAACAAGACAACAAGTCAAAGATTATGGCAAGTGCTGTAGAATTTTTAACCAATTTTAAGTTTTTTGGTTTTATCCCACACTGGTTTGAGAGCAGCTGTCACCCTCCAACCCCCCCCCCCCCACACACACACACACACACACAGCTTTTTTATCCTAAAATCACTACAGAAAAACTTTATATTGTGATGACTCCACAATATTACAGCGGAAACACTAACAATCAGAAGATCCCCTATGAGTAAGGGCTAGATGATGATAGGGAGAAAATACTCCCTTTCAGCAGAACCATGGAGATGCAGCCATGAGTGGTTGGGGAAGAAAAATGAGAGCATGGAGAAACAAGGACAAAATACAATCTATTGGAAAGAGAGAAGACAAAAAATAATGATATGCAGCAGTAGGGACATTAACATCTGGGCTTGAAAAGAAGTTAGTGGAGAAGAAATGCTCAGTGTATCACAAGAAATCTCCCAGCAGCCTTTGACAGTGTAACTAAGGAATGCTACAAGGTTGCCTGATGCGGTCGTAACTATAAGATTTATCAAAAAGGAATGTTTTAAATCTAATCATCAACTGTTTGTTTCCCAATTTCAAACCAAGAGCTGGTTCCACAGAAGAGTGCCTTCAGTAATTAGACCTGCAGTCTGAAAGCAAAGTGCTCTATTAGTATAATGTGGTACTATGAGGTCTTTAAGATATGGCTGCACCTTATTATTGAAGACTTTGTATGTGAAGAAAATGATTTTAAAATCAATTCAATTTTATATTTTACTGGAAGCTTGTCAAGAGAAGCCTATATAAGGGAAGCATGATCTCTGTTTCTAGTGCTATTTTGTGTTTTTTGTAATGGAGAAAACACTGATTGGAACAATGTCATGAAGCCAAAACCATTTGTGTGAGGTGACTACCAGAGCAACATTGGTCATCATGTTGTAGGAACACCATTGTGGTGATATCAGATTATGTGGATTACCTTTGGATAATACCTTTGAAAATGCCTCTCACTCTCTTGTATAACCCAGTGTATGAAGTATGAACTGTTCCCTTTAGTATTGTTCTGTGTGTTTTCTGTTTCTGCAAGTTGTCACAATAAAAATGCACTATTTGTTTTATTATTTTTTGTGTTCTTGTTCTTTGACCTTTATGGCCCTGTCTAACTTGGCCTCCTTTTGTCTCAGGAAAGCAACCTGATGGTGCAGTGGAGAACAATCAGAACAAAGGTAGAGGCTTGTGTTTGGTTGGAATTTGGTTTGCATGTCGAGTGAGTTTGTTTTATTGTCAGGTGCTGAAGACATTTACAGTTTTCAAATCTTTTTGCTGTGTGTGTTTTTCAGCCAAAAAACAGGATGGGGGAGTTGCCATGGAGATGCAACCTCTGAAGAGTGCAGAAGGAGGAGAGGTAGAGGACAGAGAGAAGAAGAAGACCAATGTTCCAAAGAAAGAGAAGAGTGTGTTGCAGGGAAAGCTCACAAAACTGGCTGTTCAGATTGGCAAAGCAGGTACACAACTCATCCCTATACCGGGCAGAATTTCACGCCCTTATAGTTTCAGTGTCCTCTAAAATATCAGCACACAAAGTGGAATCTGCAGCTGTATGTCCTACTGAGCTTTTGTTGCAACAATGTATGGGTTTCTCAGTATGAAAAACAAATTGTGGGAATAGTGTGAAGGTCTGAGTGTGAAAGTGTGAAGACTTGGGTAGAAAGATGCTGTATTACTGTTTAGAGACAGGCATGTGTGCAAGATGATGTTCTTGACTGCTACAAGAATGTGAACGACATGTTTTTATTCTTGGCATGTGTCACTACAGGCCCAACATAAAATGCAATGCAGTCTTGACTGAGCAACTCTGATGAGCTGTCTCTTCCTTAATCTCCCTACAGGTTTGGTGATGTCAGCCATCACTGTCATCATTTTGGTGCTGTTCTTTGTCATCAACACATTTGTCGTTGAAGGTTTGTGTTTATGCAGCTTCCCAACATACACAATCGCTCATTACTGTTTTAAACACAACAGTGTTTTCTTGTCATGTCGAACATTTCTTAGGCTTTCAACAGAGGTTGTGTAGGTTTAATATGCAGTTTGCTGTGTGTTGCAGGTCACTCATGGTTGCCAGAGTGCACTCCAGTCTACATCCAGTACTTTGTCAAGTTCTTCATTATTGGAGTCACTGTGTTGGTTGTTGCTGTCCCAGAAGGCTTACCTCTCGCTGTCACAATCTCTCTGGCTTACTCTGTCAAGGTACATTCGCCTGTCAGCTTTAATGAATGATTAACCACATGGACATGTAGGAACTGCTACTTCTTTAGCTGGTCACGTTGGCTTCACGCTGAGACTGTCATGGGAAAAAAAGTCAGCTAAAAGAGACTTAGCCACCTTCATCCTGGGGACTGGAACAGGAGTAGGGACATGCTGAGCCCTGTCTGGGCACTAGCTTCCCTGGGAAGGAGGGACCAGTAGAAGGAACCACAGCTGTCCTCACCCTGGGAGTGGGTACGGATGCAGGGACAGGGGGGATCCTGGCTACGCTCACTCTGGGGGATGGGAAAGGTGAAGGGTTAGGTTCTGGAGTGGCCCTGGGTGGAGCAGCAGTCTCTACAAACCAAGCTAGGAAGCGGAACAGTCTTTTAGGCTGCTTAGCATAGTTGCGCTCTTAGCAGTCTTTGAGGAAACCCCCAGCAGGGCAACAGTTTCTGGGGAGGCCAGCTCAGCCAAACCACTAATGGTCTCCAGGGAGTCGTGCTGTGAATCAGTTCTTGGGGAGACATGCTGTGAAACCTTAACAGTCTCTGGGGAGAGTGGCTCAGTCACAGAAACAGGCTTTAAAAAGGCTGGACAAAACACAATAGCACTTTCTGAAAAGATCAACTCTGTAAGACCATATGGACTTATCTTGTCTACTAGCTTAGCAAAAGGAAACACTGTTTTAAATTTGGCCAGTACAGAAGCACCAAACATGTTCTTCTTATTAACCGTTTCTGAAATACAAAACACACTTTGTTTATTAGCTGGCTCAGGAAGACAAGACTCAACGTTCTTAATGTTCATTAAAGAAACAAACTTCATGGTCCCAGACATATCGACCGACTGATGAAGAGGAAACACAAATTTTAGATTGGCCAACTCAGAAAAGGCACACGTCAGTCTTACTCATGACAGGCATGGTCTTGGAAAACCCAGCTTGGCTGACACAGGCTGGCAAACAGTCCCGTGCTGTATGTTCCCATGTAAACGACAAGGCTGACGGGCCAGGCAGCGGGAGCTCTGGTACGCTGAACGGCCATCCTGAGGCAGGAGAGCAGGCTAGCGCAGAGTCTTGAATCCTCAGAAATTGAAAGAGAGACTTCTTTGGTGTGAGGCCACCATACTCAGTCTTGTAACCAGCCTTTCTTCGCTGCCCCAAGCCCCTTTTCCTCAAGGTTGAATATAGATGGAGATGTTGGAGGTTATCTGGAGAGCGAAGAGGATAGAGAATGACAGGCTGAACCTGCCCACTCTTATCACTGGAGGGTCAGGCAGAGGAAGGGCCAGGGAAAGAGCAGAAATCCTTATGAAGAAAATAAATAAATGATTAAGAGCTCTGAAATGACCATGAGAATCCCACTGTGCCAGTTCAATGAAGAGAGCTCATTTGTAAGAAGTGAAGTGATTTATTGAAATACAGAATTCTATTAACATATTTGGCAATTAGACTCAGATGACCCATGATAGCAGAACAGAATCCCAGTGGTGTTAGGAATTAGAACAGGACCCTCCGGAGTCTAGACACTGGTGGCAGGTAAGATGGGGAGGAGGTGTGTCTAAATCAGTTTTCTAAAAGAATATAATTGAGAACCTTAAGAAAGTGTCCATCTAGTTTCAGAAAAAGGGTTTGGTGTCGTAGTGTATACTATTAATACATTAATTTTACATTTAACATTTTCTCCATATCCTCCCTTATCCTTATCTATCTATCTATCTATCTATCTATCTATCTATCTATCTATCTATCTATCTATCTATCTATCTATCTATCTATCTATCTATCTATCTATCCTCATTCACACCATCCCACCCTCCCTCCTCCCCTCCCCTCACACACTGCTATGTCATTTATAGAAAATGATGAAAGACAACAACCTTGTACGGCACCTTGATGCATGTGAGACCATGGGTAATGCTACGGCCATCTGCTCTGACAAGACAGGCACCCTCACCACGAACCGCATGACTGTAGTGCAGGCTTACATCGGTGAGTACAAGTGATAATTCATAAATACCATGCTGAAGATTGGTGAACAAATTTGTGAATGCTGAAGAGTTGTGGGTAGTGACTGAAAGAGCGAGATATACACGAGATACAATCGGCAGAAAATGAACTTCCTCCGAAGGGTGGCTGGCCTCTCCCTTAGTTCATATTAGAATGAATCAAACTTTCATCCATTCTAATATTCTGTAGTGTAGTTCAGTATTGCAATTAGTGACAGTCTAGTTCTAGTTAAATAAATAAATTGAAAGATTCTATAAACTGACCTCATTAATTGAAACGTTGACCTATGATTTGAAACAATAAATATATGACATCCCTTTTAACATTGCCTCAAGGTATAAAGGAGATGGAACTGTTGTTTATGCATGCGCCTGCTCAGTGTGTCCAGAAATATTAGATCTTTTGACTGTTTTGCAGATGATGCGCAGCTTTATATAACTCTTTTACAACAATAATAGTTGTCGTTGTTAGTTAATACTTTACATGCTAGTTGTTGACTGTCTTTCTACATCCACAATGAATTGGTTACAGCCACCTCTTCCTTTTTGTTGCTGTTTATATTTCATGTTCCTTTTTCAAAATCAGACTTCTCACTTTTACAAAGTTAAGAAACGTGTTTCAAAAAGATTGGTTAACAGTGACTGGCAGAGGCTAAGATGAACTTTTGACTTTTAATTCTTGCTATGAGTCAAGCTCCAAAACATACTGAATCCTTTTTACTCAGTAGTTTCTAGCGATGTCATTCAAACACAATGTCCTAGTTTGTAACAATTACTTTCCGTCATAAATTTGTAGTCACGTGATGACATCGGCAGGGTTATTTTCTAGGGCTTGACAAAGCGCCTGCAGAGCCACAGAATACGTTATACAACTGTTCTGACAGGCTCAGCAGCACTCTGCATGATGAAAACAGTGCCTCTGTGAAATGCCGTCAGTAATGTATTGGCACATAACTGTACTACATACAAAAACTCACCAGTGGAAACAATGGTGAAAAAAGCTTTAGCAGCATAGCAGTGTTCTGTCTTGACAAAACAACTTTCTGTCATGGGTGACTCATTAACAGCTTGATGGCACAATAGCAGCACAGAAAAAATCTATTACCAATGGGGATTAAAGTGATATTCTTGTTTTCAGGTGATGTGCACCACCGTGTGATCCCAGAACCTGGACAAATCAACCCCCGGACACTGAATCTGTTAGTCAATGCTATCGCAATCAACAGCGCCTACACCTCCAAGATCTTAGTGAGTCATGTATTGACAGAGGTGCCATTATGTTGCAGGTTGCTCTCTGGTTTAATAATGCTTTACCGGTCCTTGGTTGTCACTAATTAATTGGACTTGTGGGTTTTCTTTTTCCTGTTCCTTTTCTTTAATATCATTTTTATTTTTGTACTTTCTCTACCCTCCATCATTTCTCGCTCTCCAATCAAACACCTCAACTAACTTTCCATCAGCCACCTGATGTGGAAGGGGGTTTGGCAAAGCAGGTGGGCAACAAGACAGAGTGTGGCCTGCTGGGATTTGTATTAGACCTACAACAGGACTATGCCCCCATCAGAGAGCAGATCCCTGAGGAGCGACTGTACAAGGTAGGAACTCATGCAGCACATTTCACTTTTACCAGTAAATTTTTATTTTTAGAACATTTTAGTAAAAGTTTGCCAGAAGGTTAGGTCACTATGTATTTGAACTCATCTAACTGAAAGAATCAACAGTCTGAGAATTAAATTATACATTTTCACAATATGCTTTAATAAACAAAATCAAGTGGGAGCTAATCACACTCAGTGTCCTCAAAACAAAGCAAGAACTGCATTCTGTTGCACTTTTGATGATGTAAGCAGGTCGCAAGGATTATACTTAATTGTGATTTGTTGCTGAATAACTGAAATGGAATTGAACTGAACTATGCTGTACATTTGGCCCTTGATTTGATTCTCATTGTGCAATCTTTAAACTTGCTAAATGAGAAGGGGTATCAGACTTGGTAAATCTGAGTTTGACACCTCTGCTGTAAAATCTTACAGGATTTTCAAACACTCTGTTGACGATTGGGTTCAACAGCATTCTCTCCGCTACAATGATGGGAGACAAACAAGCCTGTTGTTTTCCTTGGTGCTGGCAGATCACAGTGATGACTCAAATCATCACTTATTCATAGCTACATAAACTACAATCGCGTTTCAGTGATGAAATGATGAGGGTATAGCTGATTTCCCCTACTTTATGATGAGTTGACATGCTGACAGTGCAGCAAGCATGATTTCTTACATTGATAAAGATTCAAACCCTTAAGTACACCTTCAGCACACCCCGCGGGGCGTTAAGTCAGAGATATTAAAGTCTATTTTTGATTGTACTCTTATGTATCACACATCTCCCCTCTCTCTCAGGTGTATACATTCAACTCAGTGCGTAAATCCATGAGCACGGTGATCAAGCTGCCTGATGGTTCCTTCCGGCTTTACAGCAAAGGAGCATCTGAAATCATGTTAAAGAAGTGAGTGATAGGGGAGGATGAGCAAAGGAGGAAGTGGTCTGGTGTTACACGAGATTATGTAAACTAATATAACAGCAACAGCTCACACTGTGTTTAATGTAATTGTTTAAATGGTTTTAATCTGTAAAATAAAAGCTGCTCTTTTTCCTCCCCAAAAATCTTCATCTGTCTTCCAGGTGTTCCTACATTCTCGATGCCAATGGAGAATCTCGCAGTTTCCGCCCACGTGACAGAGATGAGATGGTAAAACAGGTAAGACTTCTGATTCCTTCATTGTATCGTTCTAAAAGTCCTTCTCCTAATAGATTTTAGCTACCTTCTCAGTAATTTTCAAGACTTTCCCTTTTCAGAAACTAGAAGATTTTACATGTCACAAAACATGATAGATTTTCTTTTGTTTTCCACAAACATCAAACAGAAATTCTATCCAGAGGGGTGACTTAAACAGAAACTAAAACCCAGATTGAGTGCTGAGTGCCAAAACTTAAAGTAATCGTCACAGTCTCTAACTGTGCCTTTCTGCTGTTTTATGCCAAGCAGGTAAATCTGCAAACAGAAATATGAGAAAGCTATGAAAGTGAAATAAAACAGAATACAGAGTTGAATACTGTACCTCTTTTGTTTAATAATCTTGTTAGATGCGTGATGTTAGTGAGGAGCTATGCTATTGTGTAGGACAAACTTTGAGATGCCGACACCTCTTATTACATCGTGAAATTGTCATGATAAGCACAAGCTTCACCAGTGGTGCTGCCTCAAGGATCTCTTGTACCAGTATTCTGCTGATAGACAGAGGCCTATTGCAGCATCATTACGTTTGGCTGTTACTTTGTGAAACCAGATAAAAACTCTGTAAGGCCACTGCTTTCCTGACTCAGTCTGCCCATATTGTACCTTAAATATCCACTAGCAAAAATATTCTTCACACATTATAGATAAGAAGTCACACTTGGAGTCACACTAAACACCATAAGCATCACAGAACAGAATGTGAGTTAAGACCAGCGTTGGTAGACTTACATTCTAAATCTGCTATACGTGTTCACCAGATCAGCTTTGATGTAACTAAAACTTGTAACAGCAAAACACATGTATTTGTTCCACATAGTTCTAAGCCTGCGCAGGCTGAGTATTGTTAATTGACAGACTGCCTGACTGGCCTACATTTGCGTTTTGATAAACAACTTCTGCCGTGAGAAAAATAATTTCTTACACAATTTTGTTCCAGCTCAGTAGTTCAGTTTCCACTGTGGCAGCTTTAGTCACCTCATCTTTACATTACTGCTGTCTGCAGCTTGAGGTCTTTTCCTTCCAGCTGTGTATTCATATTTAAATGTTATATACAGGACAATATAGTGTGGTCTAATCTTCCTGATTATTGCTGCAATAATGATTATTAATAGGTGATTGAGCCCATGGCATGTGAGGGGTTGAGGACCATATGCATTGCATACCGTGACCTTCCATCCAATCCGGAACCAGAATGGGACAACGAGACAGAGATAGTAACGGAGTTGACCTGCATCACTGTAGTTGGGATAGAGGATCCTGTACGGCCTGAGGTAGGATACAACGAAGTGTGTTTGTTTGCCTCAGTTTGGGTAATTTGGATAAATCCATTTTCATTTTTGTATAGTCCACTACATATATACTTGTGTATTAAGTAAATTGTGCTGTTAGCCATATAGGTAGCCAGCTAGCATTAGTATGATTATTGTACTGATGATTTCTGCTCCTTCCACTGGCTGGAAATTGTTTGGTGGTCCTTCGGTTGCTGCTTTGTATTACTCAGGACAGTGACAGTCGAGGGCAAGATGTGTCCACTCAGCAACTGAGTACACCATCTGGCCACTTGTCAAACACTTAGCATTTAGGTGTCCTTTACTGAGTGAATACACTTTTTCAAGTGTCAGTATGGAAGTATGGGATTTGAGAGCTAGCATGTGTTTTGGAATAGTTGGAATTTGAATTGGTTCTTTGGGTTTGTTCATGCCATAATGCGACTGTGCTGTTAAAAATAATATTGTTATATTTTTTTGTGAACAAATGTCCTTGTTCTCCAAGGTGCCCGATGCCATCCGTAAGTGTCAGCGTGCAGGCATTACAGTGCGGATGGTGACTGGTGATAACATTAACACAGCCAGGGCCATTGCTGCTAAATGTGGCATCATCCACCCCGGAGATGATTTTATCTGTCTAGAGGGCAAAGACTTTAACCGACGAATCAGAAACGAGAAAGGAGAGGTAAGTGGTGGTCTCAAATTAGTTGAATACCTTGTCAACTGGATTCCATGCACACTAATACATTTGTTTTAAAACTATAAAATGATTGCATCTCTTTCATGTCAAACAGCTGGGCTTCTCTTTCCTTTAAAGACACTTAAAACAGAGATTTTTGAATTATTGACCCTGTTTTTAACAAGAATGAAGCAGACACATATGTTGCCAACTTTGCTTTTTGAAATCATCATGAGAGCATAACACTGCACACTCACCAGCCACGATTTGTCAATAATAAGCTATTAGCTATTGTATATGAGCTAGTTAATTAAATTTATAAAATCATTTTCATGTTGAAGTGAAAATGTTTCCTGAGAGCTAAGTGCAAGTTTGCCACTGACTTCTATACAATTGGAGAGGTCTTTTACAATCATAGGAGTCGCCACCTGCTGGTCATTAAAAAGAATGCAGGTTTACAGAACATTTGCATTAGTTTCACTTCTCTAATGCAGTGTGAGTCGTTTATACATTCATTTATCCAAATGTTTATGTAGCGCTCATTTACTCAATACCATTAAATAAATGGGCTTTGGGTTCTTTTTCTAGTGTACTCTCGTACGATATTTTTCAGTTAACTTCTGTTTTGTTTCTGGGATCAATGAAGCTTATCCCTTAACAGTAGCACTACACGCGAAAATGAACACTAGTGTCTACAGTGCAGTAAATCATGTCATACACCATGTAAAGTAGAGCATTGCAACCCTCCTTTAATTTACCAAACAATGAAAACAATAAAATAACTAGAAAAAATTTGCATTTCCTGCGAAAATGCTGTGTGGATGCCTTAACGCTGAAGATTTCTGCTGAAAAGAGCTGAAAAAAAAAATGTTACCCTAAGCAGGATTCGAACCTGGTCCTGCTGGTCTCAAGGTAGTTACTCATCTCACTGAGCCAAACGGATTCTCACAAAGAAGAGGTGGAGTGACTGACAATTGTACTGATAAGAGGTGAAAAGGCTGAAAACTTTGCAGAAAAGAGTTCAATCAGCAGAATTTCTGCTGAAAAGAGGTGAATGAGCAGAATTCTGCTGAAAACAGCTGAAAAAGCTGGTATTTGTGCTGAAAAGTGGTGAAAAAACTTACAATTATGCTGAAAAGGGGTGAAAAAGCTGAAATTTGTGTTCAAAAGAGTTAAATTTTTTTTACTGTTAACTGAAAGAAATGTTGCCACAAGCGGGATTTGAACCCGGGCCTCCCAGTCTGAGAATGGATGCTCATCTCACTGAGCTAAAACACAAGTCAACCCGGCAAGAAAAATCAGTGAGGCCACTGATAATATGGCAGAAATGGGCAAAAAACATTGCATAAAAAATTCAATATTTCAAAAAGTATAGAAGTTATGAGCACCGAAAGTCATAGCACCCATTAGCAGAAAGAGCAGAATTTTTTAAAGTTTGAACGGAGAAAATCGGCTGAAAGCTGAGGGAGTAGTTAACGTCCAAAAACGTACGGAGGCAACTTGCTGAATAATAAAGAACTAGAAAAATTTGCATTTCCTGCGAAAATGCTGTGTGGATGCCTTAACGCTGAAGATGTCTGCTGAAAAAAGCTGAAAAAGTTGAAACAAAAAAAATGTTGCCCTGAGCAGCATTCGAACCTGGCCCTTCTGGTCTCAAGGCGGCTATTCATCTCACTGCGCCAAATTCTTTCTCACAAATGGTAAATGGCCTGTATTTATATAGCGCTTTACAAAGAGGTGGAGAGACTGACAATTGTGCTGAAATGAGCAGAAGCGGCTGAGAATTGTGCTGATAATTAGTGAAAAGGCTGAAAACTTTGCAGAAAAGAGGTGAATCAGCAAAATTTCTGCTGAAAAGAGTTGAATGAGCAGAATTTCTGCTGAAAAGAGTTGAATGAGCAGAATTTCTGCTGAAAAGAGGTTAATCAGCAGAATTTCTGCTGAAAAGAGTTCAATCAGCAGAATTTCTGCTGAAAAGAGTTGAATGAGCAGAATTTCTGCTGAAAAGAGTTGAATGAGCAGAATTCTGCTGAAAAGAGGTTAATCAGCAGAATTTCTGCTGAAAAGAGTTTAATCAGCAGATTTTCTGCTGAAAGGAGGTTTTTCCTGAAAACAGCAGAAAAAACTCAAAATTTTGCTGAAAAGAGTTCAATCAGATGAATTTCTGCTGAACAGAGTTGAATGAGCAGAATTGTGCTGAAAAGAGGTTTTTGCTGAAAATAGCTGAAAAAGCTGGTATTTGTGCTGAAAAGTGGTGAAAAAACGGAAAATTGTGCTGAAAAGGGGTGAAAAAGCTGAAATTTGTGTTCAAAAGAGTTAAAAAAAGTTAAAGTGTTAACTGAAAAATGTTGCCATAAGCGTGATTTGAACCCGGGCCTCCGAGTCTGAGAACAGATGCTCATCTCACTGAGCTAAAACACAGGTCAACCCAGCAAGGAAAATCAGTGAGGCCACTGATAATATGGCAGAAATGGGTAAAAAATATTGCAAAAAAAATTCAATATCTCAAAAAGTATAGAAGTTATGAGCACCAAAAGTCATAGAACCCATTAGCAGAAAGAGCAGAACTTTTTAAAGTTTGAACGGAGAAAATCGGCTGAAAACTGACGGAGTAGTTAACGTCCAAAAGACGTATGGAAGCAACTAGCAGAATAATAAAGATAAAGAATAAAGAGAAACAGGAACTCAATAGTGTGGATGCCTTTGAGGGCATCCACACAACTAGAAAAAATTGCATTTTCTGCGAAAATGCTGTGTGGATGCCTTAACGCTGAAGATTTCTGCTGAAAAGAGCTGAAAAAGTTGAAAAAAACGTTGCCCTGAGCAGGATTCGAACCTTGTCCTTCTGGTCTCAAGGGTTAATCAGCAGAATTTCTGCTGAAAAGAGTTGAATGAGCAGAATTTCTGCTGAAAAGAGTTCAATCAGCAGAATTTCTGGAAAAGCTTAAAATTCTAATGAAAGCAGCAGAAGAGGCTGAGATTTGTGCTGATAAGAGGTGAAAATGCTGAACCAATCAGAGGTACTGCTTCTGTCTGCTTCATCAGGCTGTGTATTTGTATGTATTTCTGCCATGGAGCGTTAACAAGAATCTGAGGTCCATATTAGAAAAGCTGCCAAAATCATAAAACATTGCCGAATTGTAATAAATTATCAATATGAATTACAGGTCTGTGATAGTGTATCAATTTGTAGTGAAAAAAACATTTGGGCCATGGTGGAATTGAACCCTTGAACTTTGGTCTGAAGATCCGTTTCATTACCAATTGCGCCACTGGCAAAGAGAGCGGGCGCCTGGAAAACAGGGTGATGAGCAGCCAGAATTCGATAGCTGTGAGATGCGAAAAACGCTGTTTTTTGGAGTTACAAAACGTCGTGAAAAAACTTTGCAGAAAAGAGGTGAATCAGCAGAATTTCTGCTGAAAAGAGTTCAATCAGCAGAATTTATGCTGAAAAGAGTTGCTGATTAGAGTTCAATCAGCAGAATTTCTGCTGAAAAGAGTTCAATCAGCAGAATTTCTGCTGAAAAGAGTTCAATTAGCAGAATTTCTGCTCAAAATAGTTTTTTCTGAAAACAGCTGAGATTTGTGCTAATAAGAGGTGAAAAGGCTGAAAATTTTGCTGAAAAGAGTTCAATCAGATGAATTTCTGCTGAAATTAGTTCAATTAGCAGAATTTCTGCTGAAAAGAGTTGAATGAGCAGAATTCTGCTGAAAAGAGGTTTTTGCTGAAAACAGCTGAAAAAGCTGTTATTTGTGCTGAAAAGTGGTGAAAAAAATTAAAATTGTGCTGAAAAGGGGTGAAAAAGCTGAAATTTGTGTTCAAAAGAGTTAAAAAAAGTTTAAATGTTAACTGAAAGAAATGTTGCCATAAGTGGGATTTGAACCCGGGCCTCCCAGTCTGAGAACGGATGCTCATCTCACTGAGCTAAAACACAGGTCAACCCGGCAAGGAAAATCAGTGAGGCCACTGATGATATGGCAGAAATGGGCAAAAAATATTGCAAAAAAAATTCAATATCTCAAAAAGTATAGAAGTTATGAGCACCAAAAGTCATAGCAGTCATCAGCAGAAAGAGCAGAATTTTTTAAACTTTGAATGCCGAAAATCGGCTGAAAACTGTGGGAGTAGTTGAGTGCCAAAAAGTGTACGGAAGCAACTAGTAAATAGTGGAATAAAGAATAAAGAGAAACAGGAACTCAATAGTGTCCACACAAATAGTGAATGCCCTTTGAGGGCATCCACACAAAAAATAAAGAATAAAGAGAAACAGGAACTCAATAGTGTAAAATGGCAGGTTTCAGTATTCAGGCAAAGCAAAACACACACAGCAATTTACCAGCTGTACACAGAATCTCCTCATATACAATGTAAACCACCAGTGACAAACAATCATAGTCCCAAACTAAACCTAAAGCCGGCAGAAATACACCCTACATTGCAGGCCTGTATTGCTCCAGTATAAATCCAAAAGATCTCCCAACCGGAAGTTCTTCACTCAACGAGCAAAAAATAAATAAATAAATAAACTCAGTACCTTGTGAAACTTGCAACTCCCACCAGATTAATCCAGGCAACAGGCTGTTTTCAGCTCCTCCAAACCTGTCACCTGCTCTTAATGCAGTAGCACAAAGATGAGGACGGTCTGTGATCTCCACATGCTCCACAAGCTACCTGTTTTAGCTTCCCACTAGTGATGGGATTTCCGGCTCTTTTTAGAGTACCGGCTCTTTTTAAGTACCGGCTCTTTCGGCTCGGCTCACTAAAAAGAGCCGGCTCTTTCGGTTCCAAACCGGCTGTTCAGGTTGTTTTGTTGCTTTAACCCTCTGGGCTCTATTCTGGCCATTTGTGGCCACTTCACTTTTCTTTTTTCAACCATTTTTGATCTGTTAATGCAAATTAATAATGTCAATAATATACACTATACACCAATTTGTTCCACTTGGCTCTATCGTGGCCATTTTTGGCCAATTGAAACCCATTATAACCACCTCTTTTGATTCCTTGTCATTGACAGTACTATATCATGCGATTTAGGTAAAATTGCTTTCATTCTAAACTCAACACATGGAAATTGTAGTTTTTAATGTTTTTTACCAAATTACATCATTTACCCATTTTTGGCCAAGCAAGCGATTTCATGTAATATTCCTAGTTTCTAGTAGTGGCCTTTGATGGCTTACCACACTCCAATGGACCAGAATAATGACACAATTTTGACACAGGTTTGATCTTACGGATCTAATAGTTTGTGTTTGTGCATGACATTGCAGCACAAACATGTATTTGCAAGATAGACTGGAATAAATAATGATGCATCAAACATTACATAGACTCCAGTGAATTTCTGTGGATGCAGGCTATTGAGCTTTGATGTTCCCAGTCAAACTTAGCATTGAAGCACATGTTAAAAGCACTTTTACTCTTGTATTTTTCATAAAAGAGACCATACCCAAAATATTAACTCTAGAAACAAAAACAAAAACAAAAAAACCCCCAATCACAGGACATTTTGCAGAGTTCAAACCTGCAGCTGCAGCTGCAGCACAAATGTGAGTGAAGTTGCCCCCCCCCACCTTCTTCAAATCCAACAAAAGTGGTATCAAACGTTTGTGCTACGTTTGTGCTGGTTTGTGCTGCAAAAATTTTCATTTGTGCTGCTATCATTTTAAAGATATTAATAAAAATTTCTAGAGGTCATCAGAGGTCAACCAGCCCCCCCACATTACCCAAATCCAACAAAAGTGGTATCAAACGTTTGTGCTACGTTTGTGCTGGTTTGTGCTGCAAAAAGTTTCGTTTGTGCTGCTATCATTTTAAAGATATTAATAAAAATTTCTAGAGGTCATCAGAGGTCAACCAGCCCCCCCACATTACCCAAATCCAACAAAAGTGGTATCAAACGTTTGTGCTACGTTTGTGCTGGTTTGTGCTGCAAAAAGTTTCGTTTGTGCTGCTATCATTTTAAAGATATTAAAAAAAATTCTAGAGGTCATCAAAGGTCAACCAGTCCCCCCACATTAATGGAATCAAACAAAATTGGTGTCAATCAACTGTGTTACGTTTGTGCTGGTTTGTGCTGCTAAAATTGTCGTTTGTGCTGTTTCTGTTTTTAAGATATTAATGTATATGTAAAGGTCAAAAGGTCAACCAGCCCCCCCACCTTCTTCAAATCCAACAAAAGTGGTATCAAACGTTTGTGCTACGTTTGTGCTGGTTTGTGCTGCAAAAATTTTCATTTGTGCTGCTATCATTTTAAAGATATTAATAAAAATTTCTAGAGGTCATCAGAGGTCAACCAGCCCCCCCACATTACCCAAATCCAACAAAAGTGGTATCAAACGTTTGTGCTACGTTTGTGCTGGTTTGTGCTGCAAAAAGTTTCGTTTGTGCTGCTATCATTTTAAAGATATTAATAAAAATTTCTAGAGGTCATCAGAGGTCAACCAGCCCCCCCACATTACCCAAATCCAACAAAAGTGGTATCAAACGTTTGTGCTACGTTTGTGCTGGTTTGTGCTGCAAAAAGTTTCGTTTGTGCTGCTATCATTTTAAAGATATTAAAAAAAATTCTAGAGGTCATCAAAGGTCAACCAGTCCCCCCACATTAATGGAATCAAACAAAATTGGTGTCAATCAACTGTGCTATGTCAGCCCATTCTCACTCCCGAGGCGTAACATGTCGACGTTTTGTCACGTCCCGCGGCGTTCCTGAGGAACATGAAAGGAGACCTTCTGCATTCTTATGGTACGCCGCGGGTTATGGCTCCCGCGGTAATAGACGTTGCAGCCCTGTATTCCAGCCCTAAACCTAACCTTATCCCTAGCCCTAACCATAACCTTATTCCTGATCTTAACCAGGACTATAATGATGTGAAATAGCGTGTTTCTAAGCGATTTGAAGAAAAAGAGCGAACATGTGTAGATGGAGTCCAGACGGTTCTCATATTTCCTCTTTTTTCCGAGGTCGTCATTTAGGAACGTGGTGGGTAGCCGAAAATGTAATATGTTGACGATTTGTCACCTAGCGTAAAATGTTACGCTTTGGGAGTGAGAACGTGTTGGCTATGCTTGTGCTGGTTTGTACTGCTTAAATTGTCGTTTGTGCTGCTTCTGTTTTAAAGATATTAATGAAAAGGTAAAGGTCAAAAGGTCAACCAGCCCCCCCACATTACCCAAATCAAAGAAAATTGATTTGTTTGTGCTGCAAACATTTTTGTTTGTGCTGCTAACATTTTAAACATTTTAATAAAATAACGTCTTGATGCGTGCTTAATCATCCAGGTAAGTAAATCCCAAAAGGTTGATTCTGTTCATCTGGACATTTTCAGTTGGAGAAACGTTTCATCACTCATCCAAGTGACTTCTTCAGTCTCAGCTGATTGCAGGTTTCCCCAACCTTATAAACACATGTGAGTGAAATTTCCCCCCCTACCTTCTTCAAATCGAACAAAATTGATGTCAAACATTTGTCCTGCAAATTATTTTGTTTGTGCAGGTTGTGTTTCCCTAATTTTATAAACAGTACATGTACGGTGAGAGAGAGATGTTACATCTGTCTTCACTTGCATCCCAGTCATAGATGCTTTGGAGATAGTTCATAAAAGATTACAGGATCACCCCAACCTCAGCAACAGGACCACTCTCAGCACTGATCAGTTGTGTTTGCTTTTGGAACTGTGTCTTAATTCCACTTATTTTGCATAAGGGTCAGTACAGGCGGAAACCTAGGTGTGCCATGGGTTCCAACAGGCCCCTGGTCAAAGTCACCAAACCAGTTCGTAAGCAGGTACAGGTGTGGCCAGAAGGGTCCTCAGAGGCACTGCAAGACTGCTTTTCCACCACAGGCTGCTACACACGACAACACCACAGACTTTCAGGAATATAGAGAAACTGTTACTGCCTACATCCCAAAATGCATCGATGATGTCACAGAGACCAGGTGTCACGGGTTGCTTAGAGGATCCACTCGCAGGACTCCTGAGTAGCGTTTAAACAGAGACGGTTTATTTACAGATCTTCACCAAGTGTATGTACAGACAGTGCGGGGTTAGTGCTATATACAAGACGTGAGGGGCAGGGCTCCTGGGAAAACAGGGATATCACACACGCGCTCAGTTCAACCTCTCTCTTCTCCGCTAGCGACCAGTCACTCCTTCCACACTCCACACAGGGAAAGACAGGGAATCTAGGAACAAAGAAACACTCGTTAAGTCTCTGAGACGGAGGCACAGGAAAGTTGAGCTAGACGTGTACTGACTAGAACCTTCACAACAATCCAGCGTTGAACAGCTGATCTCCTCCTTCTAATATACCAGCTGGTCTGATGAGGCCCAGGTGTTCCCAATCCAGGAAGGCGTGGACCGAGGGCGTGAAGTCGCCATGAGTTCCGCCCCTGCAAAACAGGGCAGAGAAGGAGAGAGGGGGAGAGAGAGGGAAAAAGAGAAGAGAAGGAGGGCTAGGAGGGGAGAGATTCTGATCAGCACCTTGCCAATCCTGCAGGTCGTGACACCAGGCCTATCACTGTCCGGGCCAATCAGAAACCATGGCTCACAGGTCAGGTTTAAATACTCCTAAGGTTGAAAAATGCAAGCCTTCAGAATTAGGTGAGCCAAAGAACAGCAAGGGCATCACGTGGCATCAGCTACAGCAAAGCTTCAGCGACAGCAGAGATACTTGGAGGCAGTGGCAAGGAATACAAACCATCACAGACTACAAGCCCACTCTGCAGACCGTGGTGACACAATCCCCAGACAGTGTGTGGAGATCCCTTGCCAAAATCAGTACCGCCGTTCCCACATGCCTCAAAGCCTCCAACATCATTACTGTACCCAAGAAGTCATCTACCTCCTGCTTTAAGGACTACCGTCCTGTCAAACTCACTTCCATCATTATGAAGTGCTTTGAACGGTTAGTCATGCATCAAATCAAATTATTGCTTTCGTCAAAACGCTCAAGTGATGATGGAATTTCAACTGCCCCTTACTCAGCCCTCACACATCTCAACACTAGAGACTCATATGTCAGAGTGCTGTTCATAGACTTCAGTTCAGCCTTCAGCATCATCATATTCTAATTTGTGTTGTACAGTTATTTCATTTTTAACCTTAATTTATATTTTATTCCTTCCTAGTTAAATTTACCCTTTTTAATTTTTCATATTTATTTCCTATCTTATTCATAGCCTTTTCCTTTTTTGTTTTCTTTAGGTCACGAGCAGTTGTCCAAGCATTTCACTACATATCGTACTGTGTATGACTGTGTACGTGACAAATAAAATTTGAATTTGAATTTGAATTTGAATTCATTCCCCAGCAACTCATTCACAAACTGGATCTGCTGGGGATCAGCACCTTGCTGCTAGATTTCTTGACAGGAAGACAGCAGACAATACGGGTCGACAGCAACAACTCCAGCCCAAGAACACTGAATACGGGGGCTCCCCAAGGATGTGTGTTGAGCCCTCTTCTCTTTACTCTGCTGACCCACGACGAGATCTACTACAGGGGTGAAGTTAACCATCTGGCAGAGTGGTAAAACAACAACAACCTGTCCCTGAATGTGGAGAAGACCAACAGCGACTCTACTTCCTCTGCAAACTGAGAAGCACAAGTATGACTCCTGCACTGGGTTCTGCAGGAAAAAATAACAACGGGTAGTGAGAGCAGCTGCACCTGCCTCATCTGGAAGGTCCTCTCCATTACAGGTGACTCCACTCATCCCTTCAGCAGCGTCTTCAGTTTGCTGCCATCAGGAAGGATACTGAAGAGCCTCCGGACCAGAACACACAGACTGAGAGACAGCTTCGTCCATCGGGCTGTCAGGATGCTGACCATCTCTGAATCGAGAAGGGGGGCCCAAGGGTACATCTTTCGCCATCCTACAATGCTGTGATTGTAGCCATTCCCCACTTTCTGTGAATGGTACTCATGGCCATTAATCAGTAGGCTTTGATTAGTTGTCATTGATCAATGGTCATAAGAATTTGCATACTAACAATCATGGAACTAACCCCCGAGCCCATTGTTCATTCAGTGGTGCTAGTTTCCTTCACTATGCAAATGTACTGTTTATAAGGTTGGGGAAACCTGCAGTCAGCTGAGACTGAAGAAGTCACTTGGATGAGTGACGAAACGTTTCTCCAACTGAAAATGTCCAGATGAACAGAATCAACCTTTTGGGATTTACTTACCTGGATGATTAAGCACGCATCAAGACGTTATTTTATTAAAATGTTTAAAATGTTAGCAGCACAAACAAAAATGTTTGCAGCACAAACCAGCACAAACGTAGCACAAACGTTTGACATCAATTTTCTTTGATTTGGGTAATGTGGGGGAGCTGGTTGACCTTTTGACCTTTACCTTTTCATTAATATCTTTAAAACAGAAGCAGCACAAACGACAATTTAAGCAGCACAAACCATAGTCAAAGGAGCCTGCAAAGAAAAGCGTCTGGACTTCTTTAAGTTACTTGAAGACGTTTCACCTTCTTCAGTTCTAAGGTCAAATGGTGGAGAGTCCCATATATAAACCTAGTCAAGGTGTGAAAATGGGTGTGGGTCCCAATCAGCCAGAGTTTCGGGTGAGTTCATTGTGAAACCTGGCCCCACCTTATCATGCGAATTCCTGAGATCAGATGGCCCAGGATGTGAGTGGGTGTTAAGGCGTCTGGGAAGGGATCTCAAAACTGGATTATAGATGGCAGAGAGTTGGTGTCGTAAACCACCGCCTCTGTTCAAAGATGGTCGCTCACAGTGGACATAGATGGCTTCTTTCACTCCTCTTTCAAACCATCTGTTCTCTCTGTCCAAAATGTGAAATGACCAGGTTTCACAATGAACTCACCCGAAACTCTGGCTGATTGGGACCCACACCCATTTTCACACCTTGGCTCAGGCGATTAGAGGATCATCAGGGGGTCTTTTTGTCCCTCTGTGGGGGGAAACTCCCACTAGGTTTATACCTGGGACTCTCCACCATTTGACCTTAGAACTGAAGAAGCTTCTCGAATGAGAGGTGAAACGTCTTCAAGTAACTTAAAGAAGTCCAGACGCTTTTCTTTGCAAGCTCCTTTGACTACAATGACCTGGATGACTGAGAACCTTCACAGACCAGCACAAACATAGCACAGTTGATTGACACCAATTTTGTTTGATTCCATTAATGTGGGGGGGCTGGTTGACCTTTGATGACCTCTAGAAATTTTTATTAATATCTTTAAAATGATAGCAGCACAAACGAAACTTTTTGCAGCACAAACCAGCACAAATGTAGCACAAACGTTTGATACCACTTTTGTTGGATTTGGGTAATGTGGGGGGGCTGGTTGACCTCTGATGACCTCTAGAAATTTTTATTAATATCTTTAAAATGATAGCAGCACAAATGAAACTTTTTGCAGCACAAACCAGCACAAATGTTTGATACCACTTTTGTTGGATTTGAAGAAGGTGTTGGGGGGGGGGGGCAACTTCACTCACATGCAGCACAAACAACAAACACTGTTTGTAAACATGTCCTGGAGTTTATGCAGGTGCAGACGTTGCTACTGCTGTAAGTAAGCCTAACAGCTTCCAGATCATTTATTCTGGCGATATGGCAAGAAGGTCATCACTGCTTCAAGCATTGCCTATATGATGGTCAGAGAGCAAGGACAGCAAGCAGTCCTCTGCCCTTGAAGAAAAGTCATCTACCCAAGATGAAGAAACTTCCTCTCCAGAAGATGAGGGGACAATCTCCAAAGAGGCTGACTGCATTACCACTGATGTTGAGTACTAGCCAGTGCCTGAATCCTCTTCTTTGGGGGAGGATTGGGGTTGGGGGGCATGGAGGTGGAGGCTGAGCAGATGATGGAAAAGAACATAGGAACATTTTCTGAGACAGAGGAGCCGGTGACTGAGTGGATCCCTCATGAAAGGAAAACCATGTGGGTCCCACCACTGAAGAGAAACTGCTCTACAATCCAGTACCCACTGGTATCAAACCAGGGGTCACCCTGTATGCAGTTCCCTCTGTTGCAACTGGAGGAGCTGAGGAGGACGCTCTGGGATGTTTCCCCTGTGCCATTTTTCATCTGAGGAGTTCCTCTGCCAAGGTGACCGAAGTAAAGACGTTGTCCTCGGGGCTCCTCCGTCAGTTGGAGTCTGAACCCCTTGCCCTTTTTTACTTCCTGAGAACTTCCAGTGTTGTCATCCAACATGCTACGTATTGCTTTATTCTGGTTTAGGCTCACATCTCCACTTCATCTATAATCCTCCAAT
Source organism: Maylandia zebra (assembly GCF_041146795.1). NCBI lineage: Eukaryota > Metazoa > Chordata > Actinopteri > Cichliformes > Cichlidae > Maylandia > Maylandia zebra. The sequence continues at coordinate 17,338,721 of NC_135186.1, forward strand.
CCTCACACCTTCGCCTCCCGTGCAGGTTTGTAAGGGTGCACAGCAGCTAAAAGATCTCCTTTGTTATAAAGAAGTCAAAAGTAGATCTCAGGCTGCTAATGCAGGAAGATTTTGTTGTCTGTCTTTGGCTTCACCAAAACTACCACAGCGATATCCCACATGCCAAAGCAACGGAGGAATGTGTTTCTTTTGACAGCAACACACAAGGAACCAGCAGTCAGTGATGGGGAATAAAGGATGCGTAAAAGCAAGAAGCAATCCTGGACTACAATAGGCACAAATATTGCTTGGATAACTTAGAGAGGATGTTGGCACCTCGAGTTGTAGAAGGAAAACTGATGGCTGATGGCTCTTTTCTCCAATTTCCTGGATGTCTTGGATATAGATATGATGCCTTTGTCCCGCCGGAAACAACTTCACTGAAGTGGGGGAGTCCTCTACAACCTACAAATGAAAAGTGATCCTGGGAGAGCTGGGACACATGCTGGTGACCTCAACAACTGCAATACACCCTTCTCCCTGATTCTCAGCCACTTCTGCCATTGATCTCAAGATTGATCTCAGCACAGAGACTACAAGCCCATCATCATCAATGGAGCTCCAGTGGAGAGGGTGCAGTCCTTCAAGTATCTTGGTGTCCACATCTCCTCAGACCTGACATGGGCTGCCCACATCCAGACCAAAAAGGCTAGGCAGCGCCTGTATCACCTACGACAACTGAGGAAGTTCAGGGTCTCTCCAAAGATCCTCAGGATTTTCTATACAGGCGCTGTGGAGAGCATCCTCACACAGAACATGACATCGTGGTTTGGGAACAGCTGTGTGAAGGACCAAAAAGCTCTCCAGAGAGTGATCCGTACAGCAGAACGCTGCTGCAGGATTGCTCTCCCCCCGCTTCAGGACACCTACACCAGGAGATGCCGGACTAGAGCAGCGCAGATACTGAAGGACCCGTCCCATCCTGGCAACAAACTGTTCCAACTTCTGCAATCTGGTAGAAGGTTCCGCATCTTCCGGGCAAGGACAGAGAGACTCAAGAGGAGCTTCTATCCCCAAGCCATCCGTGCCCTAAACACACACACCCGCCCTCTCACATCATCTATAATTGACTGAGACAGGACTCTCTTCCAGACACTCTAAACCAAGGCACAATGTACATTTCAATTCCTTTAATTTTAAATATGTTTATATTGTCTATCCTGTAAAATAGTCAGATGTCTATTCATATTAATGTACAGAATTCACCTGCTTGCTGCTACTACTGCACATTCACCCAGTGTATATACAATATGTATGTATATATATATATAATGTTCTTCCTCTACACCCCCCCCAATTTTTGCACATGTCGAGGAGCGTGTCAGGCTACATTTCACTGTGTGTTATACTTGTATAACTATGCATGTGACAAATAAAGAACCTTGAACCTTGATAGAGTAGTCTGAACCAGAGTGTGACCCACACCCCACCAACAAAATAAGAAGAAGGTGCAAAAGGCGCACCTCCAGGATTGGAACAGCAGCCCCTTGCACCAGGTGTAGAAAGTGTGCCTACAAAAACCACTCTAATCTGGTTAGTACATCTTGCTGCTAATGATGATGCACACAGAAGCACACACATACTGGAATATAAATTTTGATCATTTTATTGGTGATTTCAGGGGTTATTTGGTCATTAAATTGCCTTTCTGGCCACTAACACACCATGTGTGATATTCTTTTTGGCCATTCATCCCCCCCCCAAAGAAAAAAAAAATAAAGTAAAAATAAATCATTGTTACAGTTACTGTTACTGACCTGCAATGATGATAAAAAATATTAGGTTTCACCATTCATATGCTAAATAATGTGAACTTTAGACCATCCGCAGCTCTTATTACGCTGCCTGGATGATGTCAAACATTGGTTGTCATTAAATTTTTTAAAGCTAAATGAAAATAAAACTGAGGTTGTCATTTTTGGCAACTTTAATCATATCGACAGCACTCTGGGCGCCTTTTCCTCATATTGTAAAACACATATAAAAAACCTCGGTGTCTACATTGATGGTTCTTTTAAATTGAATAAGCAGGTGAGTGCAGTAGTTCAGTCCTGTTTTTTTCAGTTAAGACAGCTAGCCAAGGTAAAGCCATACCTTCCGGCTAACGTCTTTGAGCGTGTTATTCACCTTTTTCTTACTTGCAGATTAGACTACTGCAATTCATTGTATTATGGTCTAGATCAGGCCACCATCCATCGTCTTCAGATGGTTCAAAATGCAGCTGCTCGCCTGCTAACTGGTACCAAACGGAGAGAGCATATAACTCCAGTTTGGGCTTCTTTACACTGGCTTCCTGTCTCCTACAGGATCCAATTTAAACTTCTACTTTTTGTTTTTAAGTCACTTAATGCCCGAGCCCCTCCTTACCTGTCTGAGCTCCTCTCTGCCTATGCTCCAGGAAAAACCACGAGGTCTAGCTCAAAACTAATGCTGTCCATCCCACGGACTAACCTCAAATCCCGTGGTGATAGATCCTTCTCTGTGGCAGGTCCCAGACTTTGGAATAGTCTCCCCTTAAATATTAGATCTGCACAAACACTTGAGCAATTTAAATCATTACTAAAGACACATTTCTATGCCCTGGCTTTTAACACACTATGACCCAAGCATTTTGGTCTTATTTGAATTAGTTTAGTTATTGTTTTAATTCTTTTACTGTCCTATTATTGTTTTTTTACTGTTATTATTGTATTACATTGTTGCTTTTTAATACCATTTTTATATTGTTAAGCACTTTGTGCAGCATCGGCTGTTTGAAATGTGCTATATAAATAAATTTGACCTTGACCTTTATTACTATTTTCCCCCAAAAGCGTAGCAATAATACATAATCTGACTGGTATTCAAAGGGTATAATATCTGAGTTTGAATTATATTTTGGTTTTCATGACTAGGAGCGGTGCTAATTTAAAAAATCAAGTCAATGAAAGTAGAAAAATGTTTTTTGATATTTATTAATTTTATAGTATTTTGTAAACGTAAACAGGAGGTGGCCATTTTTGGCCACGAACAAGCTGAGAGGGATTTTTTTTGTTTTTCTGTCACTGCGCAAAAAAACAAAGATGCATAAAAGTCATTAATACTGTTAATTATTGCTATACATCTAACCTCCACCATGGTTAGAAAATAAATCAGACGACATGTTTTATTTGGAAAAAAATTGGGGTTTTGTGATTTTTTCCATTTATGAGTTCCTAGGATTATTTGATTTAACTGGTATTTAAAAGGTTAAAATTCTGAATTTGAATGAAATTTTGATTTTCATGAACAGCACTGATACTAATCTAAAAAATCATGTCAAAAAAAGTGGAAATTTTTCTTAATATATATGAATTTTATAGCATTTTGTAAACGTAAACAAGGAGTGGCCATTTTTGGCCACCAACAAGCTGAGAGGGAGTTTTTATGTTTTTGCTCTCTCTGCACAAAAATAACAATGCATTATAATCAATGTTGATGTGAATCAATTACATGCCCCAGACTCTACTATTAACAATACAAGAAATTTCAGTAGCAATGCAATTATATAAAATTGCGAAATTTGAGGTTGTCTTCCAGCTAGTGCAGTGGACAAACAAACTGGTGTTTAAAGGGTTAAAAATTTAAAAAGTAATAATTGTTTTATATTTATGAAAAGAACTGAAGTTACTTAAAAGCTTTATGCAGAAAAAATGGCATAAAAACACAAAAATAATAAAAATTACAGACCTAATCTGTTGGTGGCCACTTTTGGCCACGAACAAGCTGAAAGGGTAGTGATTTTGAACAAACCCAGAGGGTTTATTAATTTATTATTAACAATAATATAAAATTATACACAAAAGGAATTACTAATGTAAAAAAAAAAGTGGTTTTATTTATATATGTTTATATAAAAATATATGCGGTGGCCCCTAGAGACAAAGCACGTACAAACTCCAAAAAGCACATACAAACTCCAAAACACATTTCTAGCATGAACTGAACTTCCAAAACAGAGCTACCTAGATCACTTAAATTACACAATTGAAAGCATGAAAGCATATGTGTATTGTTTGTGTATTTATACATTTATAGTCAAATAATTTAAAAAAAAAAGTTCATTTACCTGTTATTACCACACACCAAATCCGGTCGTTGGTACTTGCTGGCTTGTGTAGCCACAAGGTAACAAAAGCTCAACACTGCACCTAGCATCCTGGATCACTTCTGTTGTCTTTTGTACGTGTTTAGAGTTTTTATGTGCTTCTGAGTTTGTACGTGTTTTTACGTGTTTTGGAGTTTTTACGTGTTTTGGAGTTTGTACGTGCTTCAGAGTTCGTATGTGATTTGAAGTTTGTATGTGCTTTGTCTGTAGGGGCCACCGTAAATATACTTTTATTTATTCACTCCACATAAAATTTAATAAATAAATCATATAATACAAAAATCAACTATTCACATTTCAACTTTTAACTATTTAAATTTTCAGCTTTTTCCTTTTACAAATTTAAAGTGAAACAACACAAAACACTGCAAACAACAACACAATTAAATATAAATTAAAATATGAAAACAAAAAGAACATGCATATTCTCTGTCATATGGGCCTGCATGAATAAACTTTCTGAATCCTTTATCATCTGCAACTGAAAATAGTTGTGGATGATTACTATACCTTTCTAATGTGACGCTGTTGTCCCTGGCTCTTTCTGTCTCTCTCTCCTACTCTGTTCCTGTGCTACCGAGTGTAACTACTGCCCCTCTTCCCAGCGCAATGCACAAGGCTCGCATGCGGAGTGAAGTGGAAAAAAAGTGCGAGAGAGAGAGAGGCTGAGAGAAAGAAAGAAAAACCCCCACGGCTCGCGATAAGGAGCCGACTCGCGTCGTTCACGTCAAAGATCCCCGACCCATTACTACAACAGACTACCAAGGAACTACAAGAACTTCTTGGGAATTAGGATGATCCTTTTTACATGCTATGGTTCTTAGTCTTTGCCTATAGTGATGACAACCCCTCTATGTATAATAGTGATAGGCTGATCTTTAGCTTTTCCTGGCTCATCATAAGTTAAACGAACTACTGGTTTAATCTGTCTCCTAGGCCTTATTTTAGGAGTGTCACCCAACAGATCACGGTGTGTATTTGGTTTCTCAGTTTTGGCAGACAGAACAGGCTGTTCTGGGATCCAGATCAGGTTCTGGGATAGAATTTTCATCATCTTCTTCATTTTGGTCATACTCCTTCTTAATATCCACCATTTGGTCGGGCTCAGTCTCTCTGTCCTGAATAATGCCTCCATCCTCCGGTTGCAGTTCCTCATTTTCACTGCGCTCATCAGAAGCAGTTTCATCACTGACCTTGTCCTGGTCATTTGCACAATCCTCTTGTGGCACTGCTTGAGATCTAAGAGCCTGTCTTAGTGCTTCTCTCACTCTTTCTTGAGTATAGTAGTGCCTCTGAGGCTCATAGTACTCACTCTCTGACGACAAATCAGAATCCTGTGACAGCTGAGGGTCAGACACAACTGTGGCCTGCTTTGGTTTCTTGCCCTTTGGTTTTTGTCTGTCACAACAGTTATTGCCTACTTCAGGGATTGGCAATTTTACATGTTGGCCAATAGGAAGGATGTGATCTCTGTGGATGTGACGACCACTTCCATTCTCCTTCTTTAGTTGGTAGACAGGGAGATTGGGCATTTTTCCAACAACTTGGTAAGGTATTGGACTCCATCTTGTTTGCAACTTGTGCTTCCCTTTGAGACCCCAGTTCTTCAATAGGACTCTGTCTCCTATTTCTAGAGACTGGAAACCAACTCTCTTGTCATAGCCCTTTTTGTTCTTCTGATGGACTTTGTCTGCTTTCTCGGATGCTAGCTTGTTGGCTTGACGGAGATCTTCTTTAAGCTTTGACACATAGCATGAGTGACTTTCCTCAGCTTTGTCAATTGTGGTCCCAAACAACAAGTCCACTGGCAGTCTGGCTTCACGACCAAACATTAGGAAGTATGGTGAAAAACCAGTTGCATCACATTTTGTACTGTTATAAGCATGGACCAAATAAGGGACATGCTGGCTCCACTGATGTTTTTTCTCTGTGCTTAGAGTACCCAACATTGAAAGCAGCGTTCAATTGAACCGCTCTGGCTGAGGGTCTCCTTGCGGATGATACGGAGTAGTGCGCGACTTCTGTATCCCCATGTTCTTCAACAAGTCTTTGATCAGAAGACTCTCAAAGTCTCGCCCCTGGTCTGAATGGATATGAGCCGGAAGACCATAGTGGACGAAAAACTTATCCACTAAGGTTTTGGCCACTGTTTGAGTGTCTGATTCTTGGTCGGCAATGCCTGGGCATAGCGTGTGGAGTGATCGGTGACCACTAAGACATTTCTTATGCCCTTGGAATCCGTCTCCATTGACAGAAAGTCAATGCACACCAGATCCATAGGTCCACTGCTGGAGATCTGGTGAAGTGGTGCGGCTCTCTGGGCAGGAGTCTTGCGTGTTATGCATTCACCACAACTTTTGATATGTTGCGCAGTGTCTTGCAACATTCTTGGCCAGTAGAACCTTCGACGGAGTAAATCCAGAGTTCCCTCTATGCCGAGGTGTCCTGAGTCATTGTGTACTGATCTCAACAAAACGTCATGATACACCTTTGGCAGGACTAGCTGACGGACCTCCTCCACTGAGTGACGTTTGGTGATGCGGTAGAGCAGACCGTCACTCAGGAGAGTCAGCTTATCTTTCTCTCTTTTTAGGAGCAACAGCTCCGGACTGTTGCCTGTCCATAAATTCTGTTGGACAGCTTTGACCGCTGGACCAATGACTGAATCCTCTTTCTGTGCCTTAGCGAGATCAGATTTTGAGACGTGTTCCAGTGACTGTAACTCCATCGTAAGAGGAAATGCATAGATGTCAGGGATGTATTCCGGGGAAGCCCCGGTTTGGTCGACACATCTGGTGGGTAACTCTGGGCTTTCTGACACACGTACTCTTTTGCAGATGGATTTAACAGCTGCCTCTGGTATAGTCTCCCATTCAGTGTCAGTGTCAAAGTTTCTGGAGAGGATGTTTGCATCTATGTTATGCTTGCCTGGTCTGTAATGGACATCGAAGTCATATGTGGACAAAGCAGCTAACCATCTGTGTCCCATGGCATTGAGCTTTGCCGTAGACAGAACATAAGTCAAGGGGTTATTATCTGTACGCAATGTAAAGTGCACCCCATACAGATAGTCATGAAAGCGATCCACCACAGCCCACTTTAACGACAGGAACTCCAGCTGATGTATGGAGTACCTCTTCTCAGCCTGACTTAGCTTCCTGCTGGCAAATGCAACCGGCCTTAGGTCCCCTTCTTGTAGCTGGTATAGGACAGCCCCCAGTCCTTTGAAGCTTGCGTCCACGTGGAGCTCATAAGGCTTGGTAGGATCAGCAAAGGCTAATACCGGTGCATAGGTTAGACAGTGGATGATCTGCTGAAAGGCTTTGCTGCAGGAGTCATCCCACCGATCTCCAAAGGGTTCTGACTCTTTCAAGTAGGACTTGTTGAGGTCTGGACTCTTTTTCTTGCTCTTTTGTATCGGAGCATAGGTCAGTTCAGTAAGAGGCGTAGTTAGCAATGAATCGCCTGTAGTACCCGCAGAAACCTAAGAACGATCTCAGAGACTTTAGGTCGTGGGGCTGAGGCCAGGTGGTAACAGCCTCAATCTTCTGCGGATCAGGAGAGACACCTTTGGCAGACACAATATGCCCGAGGTACTTCACCTGTGGCTGACAAAACTGGCATTTGTCCAGGGAGATCTTTAGTCCTGCTTCTCCAAGACGATCTAGGACTTTAATGAGCCGCTCTTCATGTTCCTCCAGTGACTTTCCGAAGACAATCAGGTCGTCCAGGTATACCAGGACTTGGAGGAGGTTCATGTCTCCGACTGTTTTTTTCCATTAGACGCTGGAAAGTCGCAGGCGCTCCTGTTATTCCCTGCGGCATTCTCTCAAATTGGAAGAAGCCTAGGGGGCAGATGAACGCCGTCTTCTCTTTATCTTCCTCTGCCATTGGAATCTGGTAGTATCCACTACGCAAATCCAGCACTGGGAACCATTTGCTCCCAGACAAAGAATCCAGTGCTTCGTCAATGCAGGGGGTCATGTACTGGTCGGCAGTGTTGGGTAAGTTACTTTAAATTAGTAACTTAGTTACATTACTAGTTACTTCTATCAAAAGTAACTCAGTTACTGCAAGTTACTCGTTACTTTCAAAGTAACTAGTTACTAGGGAAAGTAACTTTGGTTTTACTCAGAATTCTCTTGTTAATGTGTTGCTTCCATAACTGGATACCCAGCAAGATTGCCAGTCTTCTAGCTTGCTTACTTGCCACAAGTGCACTGTGCCACCTACCAATAGAAAGGAAAAAATAATCTGCATATTTCCACGAAAGAAATCCCACGCCTGGACCGTCGTTGATCGCCGACATGATTCTAGCCAACGTCACAGCGTCATGTGCGCTTTTTACATCCAACACAAAAACTGCAGTCGTGGTGCTTTCGATTATACTAAGAACTCGGAAATTCTGCCTTCTGAATAGGAAGATGTAGGTAACACCAGACTGCAGATGAGCTGCATACAGGGCTTGACTGGGACAAGATAAACAAACAAGAGAGAAAAGCCGATCAGCTGATCATTGATCAGTTTCATGATTGAAGTAGAAACTGGAGAGGGAGGGGAGAGAATGAGAGAAGAAGAAGCAGCTGCAGTGTAAAGAAACGGAATAACTCCAGCTTTGTCTGTTTTTCATTGTAGCTGAAGTCCGGGACAAACTGCATTCCTTTTCACCTCAATACCAAACGCATGATATTTTCTCTGAATACGGAATGATTCCGTTTTTTACGGGATGGTTGGCAACTCTAATAATTAACCTTATGAACAAAATAAAGTTCAGTTAACATCATAGCACCCACCCAGCTGTATAGAAACCCCGTCATGCTAGCTAGTACGCAGTACGAAAAAGCCAGCACAACGAAAATAAACTCCACCTAAACTTGGTTTATATCTGACCCAGATAGACTGCAGGTCACAACTTCTTACCTGAAGTTCAGTTCACCTGACACTCGGACCGGACCGGTGGCCGCCTGAGGTCTCTGCTCCTCCTGCCTCCCCTTTCCCTCATCCACCTGCTGGCCTCCACCACTTGCTAATGTTACTGAATCTGTGGAAGCTCCGCGATGCCACCACACGAAGTAACGAATAACGAGCCTATCTAAATCCCAGTAATGATTAACGCGTTCCTGATTTTGGTATAATAACTAGTTACCATGCTCGTTACCACAATAATAACGTAGTTACTGTAACGCGTTACTTAATAACGCGTTAGTCCCAACACTGCTGGTCGGGCACGATCCGGCTGTTAAGGAGCCTGTAGTCTATGCACATCCGTATGGTTCCATTTTTCTTTCTAACAATTACAATCGGCGAGGCATAGGGGCTACGGGACTCTTTAATGATGCACATAGTAACTCTTGCAGATGTTTTCTTACATCCTCTATGTCTGCAGGTGCCAGTCGACGTGATCTTTGCCGAAAAGGTCTTGTGTCAGCCAGGCGGATGGTGTGCTCCACCTCTTTTGCGAGGCCAACGTCGCATTTATGGACTGAGAAGACGTGGGAGCGTTCCGCTAGTTTCTGTCTAAGCCGGTCCTTCTACTCTTCAGGCGCAGGAGAGTCACCAAAGTCGATCTGGCTGCTGTCAAATGCTGTCATCTCTGGTTTTTTGCTTGGCATGGTGATGACGCTTTCGGTGCGATAAAGGTGACCCATGACGGTTCCAACAGGGATAATGGTTTCCCTGGCGGACTGGTTCTGCACCAGGATTCTGAAGCTGTTAACTTGTACCGCATTGGCGGGCACAACCATGGGCTGTAGCAGGACATCACCTGGCAGAGGAGCTAAGGGAGAAGAGTCAAACATGAAGATCTCTTTGCCAACTGTCTGCTGAAAATTAACTTTGCAGGTTATTTGCAAGTCTTTTCTGGGGGGTAAGGACAAGGGATTTGAACCTTGCCAAGTCACACAGCCAACCTGGTCATCTCGAGAGCTTAGTGTGAGGGAGTCTGTGAATGTGGGTAGCGACTCCCTGTGAATTTGGATGCCCAGGCTTTTGGTTATGTCAAGCCCCTCTTTTCTGCATTCCTGTACCAAATTGCGGACATGGCTGGTGTTAGTGCCAACAATGACAGGAATCTGCTCTTCTTTTGGGCTTGTACAGATCAAGGCAAGGTCTGGTACAGTGTGTTTGGTGCCAGTCACTTCAGCCGGATACTCAACATCTACCACAACATAGCCAAGGTAGGGGTAACTGACATTGGACTCACCCCAAATGTTGAGACCAGTGAGCGGATGCACTGGGATGGAAGGCAGATGGGCTTTATACCAGGACTCGAATATTATGGTGACCTGTGATCCACTGTCAAATAAGGCATCACAGGGCTGTCCATTCACTTTAAGTGGCACAATACTTGGCGGCCCAATCAGTCCTTCTGGAATTCCAGCTGGGGTGGAAGAAGTCAGAAGACACTGCTTGAGATGGCAGTCAGTGTCAGTGGCATTACTTGTTGAAGTACCTGAACTTTCTTTCAGTGTCTTGACAGTTCGGATGAGCTTTCGTATAACTTTGCTCTGATTTTCAGGATTTTGACACTTTGCGACAAAATGTCCCTTTTCCCCACAACGGTAACAGAACTGCTCATCCAAAGGCGTTCTGTTCTGGTAAAGGGTCCTTGTCTTTGAGGTAGCCTCTACTGCTCCCATGGTAGCCAGTTTTACCGAAGAGTCTGGAGCAGTATCTCGTTGGGCTACTTTCTGTTGCAGTCTTTTCACTTGTCTTTTCAAAGCAGCCAGTTCTCTGGTGTCACTGTGCTCACTTGACTGTACTGAGGACGAATCTTTATCTATGACATCAGGGGACTTCAAGTGGCTAACTTGGCCTTAAGCTCTTTAACTTCAGCTTTGAGACTTTGTATTCTGTATTGCCAGTCCCTGAAGGTTTTGTCTGTACATGCTGGACTGAGGTATTTAGTTTTCTCCTTGATGCCTCACACTCTTCCTCTGTGCGAATCTCACTTAAGAGGTGGAGGAAAGTTGGGGGTTTGGACTTTCTTTCTCTCAGGTGCAGATTAATTAGCATGAGATCGGAAGTGACAGCCCCTCTCAGAAGTTGTTCTAGGTGAGCATTGTCTTTGCTAGAAGCTGGAAATCATCCTCTCTGGACAACTTTAGTAAGGGCCCTTTCCAGACGCCTCAGAAATTAGACAGTTTTTCACTTGGTTGTTGCTGCATTAAGCAGAAAGCGAAATAGAGATCATCCCCAGACTCAGCACTGCCAAATGTGCTTTCCAACGCCTCCAAGTATTCAACGGGACCTGCCTCGGGGTCTGACTCACGAACCGATTTGGCAATCTCCAACGCTGGCCCCTTTAAACTTTCCATCAGCCTGTGCCTTTTCTCCTTGTCTGTACAGTCCCTTTCCTCTACCATGAGCCATGCCTGCTCAAGCCAATGGTCAAAGGGGTCTTCACTAGGGGGAACTGGCAAGTTCCCTGAAAACAGCCTCAAACGCCAATAACCACCTTCAGCTTGTGGTTTATGTGCCTTCTCCAAAAAATCACCAACCACTTGCAAGACAGACTCAGTGGAGTTTATGGAAGGATCAGAGCTGGGCTGCGGAGGAGCAAGGCTGATTAATAAGCTTTGTATATGTCTTCCATAGTCCTACCCTCAGTGTCTAAGAGACTCTTCAACTTCACAGCAAAATCGTCAGGAGCTGCACATTCATTTCTTACCACTGTGCTGGTCCAGCACTTCTTTGGGTGCATTATCTTTAGGTATACTTTGTTTGCATTCGCAGAGAACCATTAGGCAGCTCAAGGGGGTGTGGAACAAGTGCCCTCTAACCCGGACTCGCCCTAGACACTTAATAGTCTCCAAGGTTTCTTCTATCTGGGCTATTTCCACTTCTTCTGGAACCAGAACCAAGAGTGCTTTAGCTTCCTCCAAACCTTCACCCCGACACCAACTCTTCAGCTCTGCAGCAAGCCCGGTGTGGTCTGCCATACTCTTTGTAGCAAAAAATACTAAGAAATGTAAACTAGCTACTGTAGGTTAACTTTTTTTTTTTTTTTTAGTGTGTTGCCCCTTTAATACTTCTATGAAACCCAAAAACATCCCAGCGGTGCCTCCATTTTATGTAGCCCTCATTTACTCAATACCATTAAATAAATGGGCTTTGGGTTCTTTTTCTAGTGTACTCTCGTATGATATTTTTAAATTAACTTCTCTTTTGTTTCTGGGATCAATGAAGCTTATTCCTTAACAGTAGCACTACACGGGAAAATGAACACTAGTGTCTACAGTGCAGTAAATTATGTCATACACCATGTAAAGTAGAGCATTGCAACCCTCCTTCAATTTACCAAACAATGAAAACAATAAAATAATAAAATGGCAGGTTTCAGTATTCAGGCAAAGCAAAATACACACAGCAATTTACCAGCTGTACACAGAATTTCCTCATATACAATGTAAACCACCAGTGATAAAACAATTATAGTCCCAAATTAAACCTAAAGCCGTCAGAAATACACCCTACGTTGCAGGCCTGTATTGCTCCAGTATAAATCCAAAAGATCTCCCAACCGGAAGTTCTTCACTCAATGAGCAAAAAATAAATAAACTCAATACCTTGTGAAACTTGCAATTCCCACCAGATTAATCCAGGCAACAGGATGCAGTAGCACAAAGATGAGGAAGGTCTGTGATCTCCACGTGCTCCACAAGCTACCTGTTTTAGCTTCCCACGTTGCCAGAGGTACTCTAAGTGACTATCTGGGGTCTGTCCGTCGTTATCCAGTTCAGTAACGATCCTCTGCAGCTTGTTACGTTCCACAACTTTAGAGAAACGGCAGTCTACAGTAGTCCTTATTAGCGAACGGCTGGGTTAGCCTCACTTTAACTCAAATGCGTGCGCGGCCACAAGAAACAAAACACACAGTCCAGCAGACTCACGCTGAAACTTTACGTGTAATGTCACTAGCTTATCGACATTGTGACTTGTCTTTACGAAAAGTCAAAACACACTTACTAACATTACATAAAAACAAGACCGCCCTCTCTTCTTGCCTTGTCTTTTTATTTCTCCTTTTCTTTCTCCACCCTGTGTTACCTTCATAGACCATATCCCCGTAGGAAATTACAGTTCTCACAAGCAATTCCCAATAAAAGAAAGATAACTTATTTTAAACAATGCAAACATGTTTTTAATCATTTTACATGAACTTTGATCTTTTTAATATACAAGAAAATTGAACAAATGAATTTTACTCTTTGGTATTTATATTCTCAGACTTTACTTATCTTTTACTATTTATGCATCTTTTTAATCCGGGTTTATTATATATAAGCTTGTATTTATTCAATTCAATTTCAATTCAATTCAATTTTATTTATATAGCGCCAAATCACAACAAAAGTCGCCTCAAGGCGCTTCATAGATACAGAGAAAAACCCAACAATCATATGACCCCCTATGAGCAAGCACTTTGGCGACAGTGGGAAGGAAAAACTCCCTTTTAACAGGAAGAAACCTCCGGCAGAACCAGGCTCAGGGAGGGGCGGCCATCTGCTGCGACCGGTTGGGGTGAGAGAAGGAAGACAGGATAAAAGACATGCTGTGGAAGAGAGACAGAGGTTAATAACAGATATGATTCAATGCAGAGAGGTCTATTAGTGAGTGAGAAAGGTGACTGGAAAGGAAAAACTCAATGCATCATGGGAATCCCCCGGCAGCCTACGTCTATTGCAGCATAACTAAGGGAGGATTCAGGGTCACCTGGTCCAGCCCTAACTATATGCTTTAGCAAAAAGGAAAGTTTTAAGCCTAATCTTAAAAGTAGAGATAGTGTCTGTCTCCCGAATCCAAACTGGAAGCTGGTTCCACAGAAGAGGGGCCTGAAAACTGAAGGCTCTGCCTCCCATTCTACTTTTAAATACTCTAGGAACAACAAGTAGGCCTGCAGAGCGAGAGCGAAGTGCTCTAATAGGGTGATATGGTACTACAAGGTCATTAAGATAAGATGGGGCCTGATTATTTAATGTGTCAATATGTAAAATATGCTGATAAACTGACAAGTCATAGGTGGCTCAATTTTCTAAAAAACTTTCTGTCATAAATTTGTAGTCAATTTATGACATTTGGGAGGTGTGACATTTGTGGTAAGAATCTGACCCAAACACAGGACTTTTCCAAAAGAGAGACAGTGAATTTATTTACAGTGAACAAAGGTGAATAACAATGTGACAATCCCCGCACTGTGGCCCCCGTGGCGATTTCTCCCAAATCCCACACAGTGTTCATGTCTGTGGCGTGTATCGGGAAACTCCAAATTTCAATCTGTACAGGGGCTCCAATCCCAAATCCTGGCAAGACAAGACGCAATGATTAGTCTAGCGAGCAACACACAGATATACACACAAAGTTTTCACTATTGAGCCGGGGCTATACTGACAACTAAACTCAACAATCCAGCATCGACTGAAGCTCAGCCACACAGTTAAGTAGGGAGGCTGCCCGCGATGACAAGCAGCTGCAGCTGACGAGAACTGATGAGCAGTAGGTGTGGCTGACTTCAGCGCAGGAAATCTTCAGGGTCTGCAGACGTTTGCAACCGGACTTCCGGAAACACACACACGTCCAAAAACAAATACACACAAACAGGGAAATAGAGGACCAGAGGGGAGCCAAGACCAAAACAAAACACAATACACAGACACATCGGGTGAAGGTCGACTGGCGAGGGCTGCCAAACCATGACAGGAGGAGAAACTATTCACAAATCACAAATAATTCACAAATCTAAAATGAAACACACTAGGAGTCAGATGCATTCTAATTATAGGAAGTACACTGTGCGAGGTAGATGCCTAGACAGAGCATGCAGGATGCAGCACACAGAATATTAGCTACTCTATTTTCATAGTCCACTTGCACCAAGATGGCATCTAAAATCAGTTAAATTATCAAAGGAAAGCTATTTAGGTTTGCAACCAATATAAAGAGGTTCAGATTACCTCTGGCATGGCTGTATCCACTGTAGTTAGTGTACACAATAAAAGGCAAAAAATTGTATGGGCAATGCTTTTATCCCGCCTATTTAGCTTTAGGCTTTGAATTTAGCAGAATGCTTAATGGGATAGATGGCTGTTGATTAGTGCTGTGGCTCTAGTTTTCTATGGAGTATGAATTTAAATGTATACTTAAAAATGCTGTGTGTAAGTGATCACTATACAAGGGTACAGGATGGTTACACTGAATGAGGGAGG
Organism: Maylandia zebra; assembly: GCF_041146795.1. Classification (NCBI taxonomy): domain Eukaryota; kingdom Metazoa; phylum Chordata; class Actinopteri; order Cichliformes; family Cichlidae; genus Maylandia; species Maylandia zebra. The sequence continues at coordinate 17,354,090 of NC_135186.1, forward strand.
GCAGTATATAAGAATCAAGTGCTTCTTCTCCTTATTATTTTTTTCTGTCAGTCACACCTTTGTAACATGTTTAACGCTTTGAATCCACAGTGACATGTAGTTAAAGCAGAGACTAGTTTATGGCTTTTCTTTGTTTTAAACTAACAGATTGAACAGGAGCGTATCGATAAAATCTGGCCCAAACTGCGCGTGCTGGCTCGGTCCTCACCAACTGATAAACACACTTTGGTTAAAGGTGAGTCCATAAACCAAAACACACACTCATATACAAACCGATTCACTGCCAATTAAAACTGTTTTTTTTCCTCCTTTGTGTTTGCACCCAGGCATCATTGATAGCAGCGTTGTAGAACAGAGGCAGGTTGTTGCAGTAACAGGAGACGGAACTAATGACGGCCCAGCTTTGAAGAAGGCTGATGTGGGCTTTGCCATGGTAACCTGAGATACTGTTCACCATTAGTGTTTATTTGGGATTAATGTGCTTCTGTCATGACATTTTTTGTAGTAATCAGTCTCTTATTCTGTATTTTTGAAGTAAATCTTTTTATGATTCAAGATGTATAAAATACATCTATTATAAATCTGTAAAGGACAGAGTATTTTCCATTGTACTTTGTAATAACAAGTGTTTTGAGTAGTGTGCATTTTATTTTGGCCACAGCTCTTACTCATGCCAAGTGGTAGCACTTGGAGGCAGGACAGCATGATATTGAGACAGTAGCACTCCAAAGTAATTTGGATGCTTGAATGCTTGCATGAATCATGTCATGAGTCTCTGACTCCCCCTCACTCTGTCTCAATCTCTGTCAGGGTATCGCAGGGACGGACGTGGCTAAAGAGGCGTCTGACATTATCCTGACTGATGACAACTTCAGCAGCATTGTCAAGGCAGTGATGTGGGGAAGAAACGTCTACGATAGCATCTCCAAGTTTCTACAGTTCCAGCTCACAGTCAACGTAGTGGCTGTCATCGTGGCCTTCACCGGGGCCTGTATCACCCAGGTAGACAGACAGATGAATACACATATATGCTGACACATGTGCCTTCCTACACACACACACAGATATCACTTCTGTAAATGTCGCTCACTTATACCTGCTAGGGCAAACGTAATGCACAATGCTTTTTTATGCATTTGTACACCAAGCTTATATAAGCAGTGATGTCCTGACACTTGGAAACATTTCTATATGTTTGACAAGTAATGATGATCAACTTAGAAATGCACAGTTATGTAATAGGGCTATTAGGGCTGGGTATCGATTTCTATTTCTATAACTGATTTGATTTGATTCAGTTTTGACTCAGACAGTCAAAATTGTGTCAAAGTAACTGAGGATAAAGCATAGAAAAACATAAAGGAGATTTTCCTGGCCTGGCTTTTTGCAGGGGTTTTATTAGAGGCAGAGGTAAGTATTTTGCAATTAGGCATATTTTGTAAAAACTAAACTTTTTTCAATATTGAACAGCAGAAATTAGACTTTCTAGTTGGAGGTCATTTTTGAATAAAAAAACACAGCGGGCGACAGTGCTGTGCACAACGTAGACTGGTGTTTGATAAGCAAACGAATAATGCAGAAAACAGATTTCTGATGGTAAACTGGTCTACACATAGCTGTGCAGGAAGTATGATTTTTATCTTGGTGGAAGCAGAACAGCAAAAGCAAGAGAGAAATCATGTTAATGTTTTTCAAACATGAAGCGTAGTTTTGATCTTCTATTGCTGCTGGTTCAGTGAATTTTGGTGGGAGAGTGACAAAACCTGCAGTTTCAGAATCTGTGACATGTCGACTTTCGGCACCCAATGGCGTGTCGCGTATGTGCCACCGGGTGAACGGCGAGATCCGCGCTTTGTGTTTACATCTTTTTGCGGAATCTGTTTACCTGCTCTTATTTGCTGTTTTAGCTGTTTGATGGTTGTTGAAATAGTTTTGTCAGCTTTAACCTGAGATTCTGGTGTTTCTGGCAAAATACATTTATACAGGATTTAATGAATCGATATCGCATTATTCAAACTAAAATAGTTTTGATTTGGGAAAATCGATTTTTTAAGCCCACCCCTAGTGACTACATGTTTGTATTTCTGTATTATGAACAACTTTAACAATCTTTAATTACGAAGAAGGAACTATCATGCTTCCAAGCATCTTGATGCTTATATTGAATTTGGCCAATGTTGCAAACAATTAGATTGGTAGCCAAGTGTAGAAAAATGCTCTGAAACAATGTTTGAAAGCAGTCTGAGCTTTTGGGTCAGACGTAACTTGTACATTTGTACTAAAGGTCATCTCAGACATTTAGTTTTCACCGTGCACTTAATTTTGTTTTTCTTTTTTGTTTGTTTTTTCTTCTGAGTAGCAGCCACTCGGAAGAAAACTGGCATAGCCCTTGTGTTCTGTATAACACTATAAATTCTGTACTTGCTATGCTTCCGTGCCGTCCTCTGAGGCTTTGTGTAATAAGTTTATTAATTTCTTTGTGGACAAGGTTGAAAGCATGAGACCTCCAACTCCTATTGCCGACCCTTCTAAGCATGTTTCGTGCTCATGTTTGCTATCCACCTTCCTACCAATTGCTCTGCCTGATTTAGAGAAACTGGTGTTAAATGCTAAACCGTGTGGTTCTCCGAATGATGTGGTTCCTCCCCGCTTTCTCCAAAAGGTATTTCGTATTATTGGACCTCAAATTCTGAACATTATTAACACTACTCTTCTGTCTGGTCAAGTACCTAGTGAGTTTAAGCATGCAGTTATACATCCCTTGCTTAGGAAACCTGGCTTAGATACCTCAATCATGTCAAATTTTAGACCTATCTCTAAGCTTCCTTTTCTAAGTAAGATCTTGGAAAGGATTGTTTATACTCAGCTGATGGACTACTTGAATGACTTCCAGTTGTCTGAAATTTTTCAATCCGGTTTTAAGCCTTTTCACAGCACGGAGACAGCCCTTGTAAGAGTTATCAATGATGTTCTGGTAGCTGCTGATCGTGGTAAATATGCAGTGCTGGTCTTATTGGACATGACCGCTGCCTTCGACACAGTGGATCACAATCTATTGATCTCCCACCTTCACCATTGTGTGGGAATTTCTGACTTGGCACTGTTGAGGTTTAAATCATACCTGTCTAACAAAAGTTTTAATTTTAACGATCGTAAAACGGAAGCGATTTTACTTGGCCCAAATCAATTTTCCAACCCTCCAGATGTTGATTTCGCTGTTCTGACCTCTCATTTGAATAGTTCAAACATAAATCTTGGAGTAAAGATCGATTCTGCACTTACCTTTGATGACTACATGAATGGGGTGGTAAAATCAGCATTCTACCACCTCAGACGTCTATCGAAGGCAAGCCCTTTCTCTCCAAATGTAACTTAGAAACTGTAATTCATGCCTTTATTACTTCACGCCTGGATTACTGTAATTCCATTTTAATAGGGGCTGGTCTTACAATTAGTTCAAAATGCTGTGGCTTGATTTTTAATTGGTAGAAGAAAGTTCGACCACATTTGGCCTCTCTACATTGGCTTCCAATCAAATTTAGGATCAGTTTTAAAGTTCTTTTATTGATTTTTAAATCCTTAAATGGTTTGGCCCCGTTTATTTGTCAGATTTGTTGAAGCCTTATGTAACCACTAGTTCCCTCCGGTCAGCTGGGCAACTGCTGCTTTCAGTCCCTAAGTCATGGCTGAAACTCAGAGGAGACCAGGCAGATTTCCACATACTTCACTAAGAGGTATGTGCCACCCTGCCTAGACTGATTTGCCCCCACCCAATGTAAAGTACAATTTTCTAGATCTGCCATTGCAGGCAGACACAATGGAAGAGGTGCTGTAACTAGAAAGAAGGCTAGTTCTCAAAGAATAGTTCCTGTTCTTGGAGATGACAGCCACACACACTACTTCACTGAGAGTGGACTATTATAGGACACCAATGGTTCTGGTCAGTTTGCAAAAGAGTATCAGATCATATATCTTTTTATCTCACATTACATGCTTTCATACTGTATCATATCATTAGAAACAAGCTGGAAACATATTTAAAAATGGCTATATTCTGTACTATTAAAATCTAGATGAAAAAATTAAATTCAGCTGTTTTTGAGCATTCTAAAACTGCATCAGTTTACATTTCAACATGTGACAGTGACCCGTCCACAGTGACAGAGGTGCTGTCGGCTATGGAAAAAGAAACATGTGGAAAGAAACATGTTAAAGATATAAATAATAAGTAACAGTAAAAAAAACAGTAGGTAAGGCTGCACTTCTTGCAGTGATTTCGTATAGAAAACCTTTTCATCAGTAATATGTTTTCTTTTTGTCTGCTTTCAGAACTCTACATGATTGTTTGCAGCTAGCAGGTTGTTAATGCTGTCCATCAAGTCTAACAGTCTGTAGTCTGTGAACTGACCTTAGCTAACGCCAGCTAACAATGTTAGCTCGGTGGTGAGTAGCCTTCAGTAATAGTAAGAAATCACACAGCAAGCAATAGTACATCAAAGAGACTGAAGTGACACATTTATAACTGATGCCACCAACATTAACAGGATGCTTACACTAGAGCCTCTCGCATGTTTTCTTTGGGTTTCTGGCAATGCGTTTAAGAATCCAAAATTAAAGAGGGAGCCTAAGAGCCTAACATATGAAACAGGAAAAGACTGCCGTATAAACCGTTTATTTCAACAAAGTAACTGTATTCTAATTATCACCTATTTAAACGGTAACTGTAACGCACTACAGTTACTCATATTTTGTATTTTAAATACGTAACGCCGGTACATGTATTGTGTTACTCCTAGGGATGGGTATTGTTTAGGTTTTATCCGATACCAGTGCCAAACCGGTACTTTTGAAACGGTGCCGGTGCTTAAACGGTGCTCAAACCGGTGCTTGAAGAATGGAGAACACAAAATTGGTCCAAAAACCTCTCATGTTCAGCTGTTTTTTTGTAAAACGATAACAATGTTAGCCTTTTCTGCAGCTATGGGGCATATATGGTATCACTCTTGGCTGGAAGCAGTGCTTAAACAATGGAAAAAACACAAACTTTGTCCAAAAACCTCTCATGTTTAACTGTTTTCCACTTTTTCTTTGGTCATTTTAGCCTTTTTGGCCATGGTGAAGGGAGTGTCTGCCATCAAACAAGAAGACAGCCGCATGTAGCTATGATGATGTTTGTTAGTTCACCTTACATGCATTAATTTAATAGCCTACTCAACGTAAATTACACACGAACAACATTAAGCTACTCACGCAGAGAAGAACGGCGGCTGCTGCCATCATCATCCGTCATCATTTCTGCTACACTGGCAGGGCTAGGGGCCAGGACTTTATTCTTCGGGTTTTTGGGGGATGTTGCTCCGGGTCCGATAACTGGCAACCCACCCGCAGTAGATGTGCACGGTGTGAGGTCTCGCAGCAAGCTATCAAATACGGCGCATTTCTCGGCTTTTAAAAAAAAACGCTATGCGTCGCCAGGTGTTTCATCGGATTTGAGGTGTTACCTCCTTTGACAGTATCACAGTATCAGCTTAAAGCACTTGTTGCTGCTGAGTTTGCATCTTTTGCTGTGAAGTACAGCCAGACTTTTGACCGCTTCGCCTAGGGCATTTTTAATCTGTAGCTCTGCTCTAAAAGAACGTACGTACGTACCTGGACCTGCCTACTGTCCTCGGAAACGTAAAATGATTGGCTAGAATCTAAAGTGTATCACAGCTCAGAAAAAAAAAGCACTGAAATAAAGCACCGAAATAAAGCACCGAAATGTGTGCTGCTTTTCGGTCTGGTTACTACCGTTTATGTCAGAACCGGTGCCATCATGGCACCGGATACCGGTACCCATCCCTAGTTACTCCTCAGCACTGTTTGTCATTCTGTTCATCCCTAGTTGGTGTCTGTACCAGTGGCTAGGTGCTGTCCCTTTATAAGAGCCAAGAGTTTTACTTTCCCCTTCCTCCATGTAAAGAATGTGCCCATGGCACATCTAGGGTTTCCTCTACAGAAACCTGCATTGCGTTTAAAATATGTGGTGGTAAGCCAGAGGCCTAACAAGGTGCACATCTGATGTTGTTATATCCCAGCTCCCTGGCACATAGCAAACACTTCACCTTGTACAAAAGTAAAGCCCCTTAACATAAATTGTATTGCACCATCAGTATTATGAAAATACATCTTCTGTAGAAATTTACATACCTTGTTGGGAGGAATAAAATCAAAATGTTCCCACACAGGGGAGGACATCCTCCTCTTCTTAGCTGGCTCCATTCTCTCCTGACTTTCTCTCCTCACTCCCATAAACTCTCTTTTTCTGTGTCGAACCGTGGGACTATTCATTCAGGGGATGTGTTTTGTGCTACGGATAGTAATGTGAATCTGCCCAGCCTCCTGAAGCTCTCTTAGCTGCCCAGCCTCCTGTAGCTCTCTTAGCTGCGTCTCCTGTGTCCCCGCTAGCACAGTCATTAACTCCACCACAAGCTCCATTTTCACCTCTACCATTGCTTCAGTCATCAGTTCGGTCTGCCACTCAGTCGCCCTTAGCTCCATCATCCACACTACCAGCTGCTTCTCTTCCACCACAACCATCACTACACTCAGCCATTCAGGCTGCTACTCAGTCAGTCATTCAACCTATAGCCCTGCCATTAATGCACTCTGTGGCTGAGCCATTAGCCGCCCGGCCCGCAACCAATTCGGCCACTCCTCCACCCGTTACACCTCCACCACCATCGTCACTGCTGCCCGCAGCACAGCCTATAGCCCTGCTACTCATAACTCCGTCTTCAGTGTCTCCACTCCCTGTAGCTCAGTCTCCCATGTCCCTGTCACCACAACCGTCACTACAGTCCCCAGTTCAGTCTCCTGCAGCTCAGCAGCCACCAGTTCAGTTCCCTGTAGCACTTCAGTCTCCTTCAGTACAGTCTGTCGCCCAGTCGCCGCTCAGTTTCCAGCTCAGTCATCTACTCAACCACCAGCTCCACTTTCTCCCCAATCGTCATTAATACCTCTAGTTCGGTTTCCTGTGCAGTCACCCCTAGTTCATTTTCCTGTGCAGTCATCAACTCCACCACCTACTCCATTTTCACCACTCTCACTACAGCCATCAGCCATCACTACAGCCATCAGTATAGCTTGCCATTGCCAGTGTGTGAATGTGTGTGTGAATGGGTGAATTACTGAATGTAGTGTAAAGCGCTTTGGGGTCCTTAGGGACCCCAAAGTCCCCTGTGCCAGTTCAGACTTCAGTTCAGTCCCTTGTAGCAATTCAGTTCCCTGGTCAGCCACACACTCACCCACCTAGTCAGCCTAATGTTCAGTCAGGGGTCCCCACACCCTCTAGCCCTGCATCTGCTCCTGCTGGAGGCTCGAGTGAGCAGATTAAGCACTCTGCGGCTCCCGCGCCGCCATCTACCTCGTCCGCTTGGGGTTCCGGTGAGCCCGGTCAGCTCTTCCTCGTCTCCGCTGGGGGTTCTGGTGAGCCCGGCCAGCACTTCCTCGTCTCCGCTGGGGGTTCAGGAGAACCCCTTGAGCCGCTCCTCGTCTCTGCTGGGGGTTCAGGGGAACCTCTCCAGCCGCTCCTCGTCTCCGCTGGGGGTTCAGGTCAGCCTGGCCAGAACCTCCTCGTCTCCGCTGGAGGGTCCAAGATGCTACGGCCTGGTCCAGCTTAATCCTCGTCTGGTCCAGCCTCATCCGAGTCTTCATCCTCGTCTGGTCCAGCCTCATCCGAGTCTTCATCCACGTCTGGTCCAGCCTCATCCGAGGCTGCAGACGAAGATGAAGATCTTCGTCTGCAGCGTCAGCTTCAGCTTCCTCTGGTCCCGCAGCTGCTAAGCTGCCGTGTGGTCTGGTCCTGCGGTTGACTCGCCACTTCCTCGTCCACACCTTGCATGGCCAGCTCTTCCCCAAGATCTCCTTCGTCTGAGTCGCCGCCGCCGTTGCTGTCCGCACGGTCAGCCGCCTGAACTGTTTCCACGCCGCCGCCGTAGCCGTCCGCACGGTCGGCCCCCTGAACTGAACTGTGTTTGGGCTGTTTTCTTGGGCTCCGGTGTTTACTGTGCACTGCTTTTGTTTTCTGTTCCGAATGTGGAACAGAAAACTTACCTTGGGATATCCCTGTGTCTCACTGTGAGTTTAGTTTGTGAGTTTCCAGTTTAGTTTGCTTTTGTATGACTTTCTCCTGCTGTCCGGCTGTGTGCAGGCAGGAAAGGCAGGCAGGAAAGGCAGGCAGGCAGGCAAGGGAAGGGCAGGGCAGGGCAGGGCAGGGCAGGGCAGGGCAGGGCAGGGCAGGGCAAGGCAGGGCAGGGCAGGGCAGGGCAGGGCAGGGCAGGGCAGGAATATTTTCAGGCCACACAGCATGAATGAGGGTAGATCACGACACGGACACAGAGAAACACAGGGCTTAAATACACAGAGGGAGCAATCAGGCAGGGAATGGGTAACAGGAGGGAAACACAGCTGGGGCAAATCAGGCCTAACGAGACAAGGGGAAGCGAAACCAGATACATTAACATCAGACATGGACCTTCAAAATAAAACAGGAAACATAACACAGACTGAACTAAAGACACAGACTCACACGCAGGCACTGCAACAGAGGGAACAGAGACGTGGGACCAGGACAGACACAGACATTGACTGGATACGGGGATATCGCAGACAGGGGAGACAGCAACTAACGATGCACAGAGACATAAACCATAAAAGAGAACTCTAACAAAGAAACCCAAGATTAGAAATGATAAATAATATAATAAACTCAAAAACCCTGGGTCAACGACCCAGGCATCCTAACTCCTGCCAGCAAATAAAGCTGAGTTCTTTGTGTTTAAACCTCGTGCCTGAGTGCCTGCATTTTGGGTCCAACTCCTGCCTACCGTACAGCGATTCATGACAGAATGACCGAGAACCTACACACACATATAAAAACAAAAGTTAAATTAGTAAACCTACTCTGAAATTAACTGACGATAAAAATGTTAAACTAAATAAAAACAAATGGAAAATACAAAACGAATTTAACTGCAGACAGTCTGTCCTCAGCAACCTTACAGTCACTTTTAGATTACTTTTACCATGCAGACACACATAGACAATTAATAAAATAATTAGTAATTCCAACTGTAGAAGAAATAAATTACTGCAGGAGAACTTTATGCACGATTTGTGATACCAACCCATGGTTGCAAATCTCTCTGCAGGACTCTCCCCTGAAGGCGGTGCAGATGCTGTGGGTAAATCTGATCATGGACACGTTTGCTTCTCTGGCCCTTGCTACCGAGCCCCCCACTGAGGCCCTGTTGCTACGAAAGCCTTATGGCCGGAACAACCCGCTCATTTCACTGACCATGATGAAGAACATCCTGGGCCATGGAGTGTACCAGCTGGTCATCATCTTTACCCTGCTGTTCATAGGTACAGAAATACACTTAAAAATAAACACACATACAGGCTATATACTCAGATTGAGTACTGGTTGATACACAGGCTCAGGATACTTAAGGGTATAACTTAAGGATATCCTTCCCTTTATGCTAACCTTAACCTCTTAAGCCCCAAGCCTAACTGATCTCCTGCCTTTTGCCCCCGTATCAGGGGGGCATTGGGGCTTAAGAGGTTAATCAATTCAATTACATTTTATTTCTATATTCCCAATATACGACAGTAGTCACCTAAAAACACTTTGTATTGTAGGCTAATATGTACGACAATATTAGAAAGAAATAGCAACATCCCCTGTTAGGAAACATTTGATGGGAAGGAAAAACTGCCTTTTAACGGGAAGAAACCTCTTGAAGAACCAGGGTCAGGGTAGGGCGATCATTTACCATGGCCAGTTAAGAGTGAGGGGAAAGGGAAGAGAACAGAGAGACACAAAGGACACCTATCATGTCACCTAACAATAACTTTTTATCAAAAAGGCAAGTTTCTCATCAGAAAATTAGAGAGTGTATTTCTTCCACATCCAAACTGGATTCCACAGGAGCCTCAACTAAAGGCTCTGTCTTCCTTTGTACTTTTAAAAATTCTAGGAACTACAAGTAAGCGTGCATTCTTGGTGCTTTGATTGGATAATAATGTACTATGAGTTCTTTAAAGTATGACTTGTTAAAAAAAAATTTATGAGGAAAAGGATTTTAAATTCAATTCTGGATTTTAAAAGGAGCCACTGCATAAGCTAATACATGGTTGTTCTTTCTAGGCCCATTGCCATTCAGTTTTTTAAAGAAGTAAATTCAGGCATTTAGGGCTTTAAGACATACCTGTAGTTTTACTAGCTGATTTGTATCATCTGGTTTCATGGAGAAAGAATGAAAATTTATAATTTTTTCTAATAATATTGTCTAAGTGAAACAATATTAGTCCCAGCACAGAACCCTGTGGAACTCCATAACTTTTATGTGTGAAGAAAATTCCCATTTACATGCTCAGTTTGGAATCTATCAAATAAATATGAACAATTTCTTTAATGCCAACAGTGTGTTATATCATTGAGGTAAAATATTGTGTTGCACTGAGGACTAGCGAGTTCAGAAGTAGGGTTTGGCAATATGGAAGAAAACCTTAGAAAATTTTTAGAATAATATAACACACTCAACTGCACCTTTCTTTGTGACTTTATGTACTTAAAATTGTTTTTTGGCAGCATGGTAACATCCCGAATTAATTGGCCATGCTAGCCCTAACCTAAACCTGTCTATAATCTTACTACTAAGACCAAGTCTGAATGTTCTTTTATTTCTTCCTTTTTTCTGTGCTCTCCAGGCGAACGAATGTTCAACATTGACAGTGGTCGTAATGCTCCGCTTCACTCCCCGCCCTCTGAGCACTACACCATTATCTTCAACACCTTTGTCCTCATGCAGCTTTTCAACGAGATCAATGCTCGCAAAATCCATGGAGAGAGAAATGTTTTTGATGGCATTTTTTCTAACCCAATCTTCTGCTCCATTGTTTTGGGAACTTTTGCTGTGCAGGTCAGGTTAATCCTTTAACACCTTTTAGTATTTCATAGAGGAAATTTTGAGCCGCTGATGTTTTGTCCTTCTTATGGTACAGCATACTGTGTTATTCAAGTGCCAAAAACTAATTCCTCCAATGACCACTTGTGGCTGTTTCAAGAGTGAATCAAACCTCACAGACTCCAGTGTTAAAATGTCACACTTAAGTCCATGAAATTAAAGTGTTTACAGCATGCTACAAAAATAGCTTGGGTTGGATTTATGGCTAAGGTTCTCACCTTTATAATAACCGTATGAGGGATGAATTCTTATTAAAAATGACCATTTGCATTTGGTTCAGTTAAGTTCTATTCTAAGATGCAAGACTAGCAATGGAAGCTCATAGTCTACAAAACACATGTTTTTTTTACTGGAACTTCATTACATAAATGGCATGTCACTGACATGTGATTTATTTTAACATTTCCATATCCAGAACTCTAAATTATTTTTTGTATCATAATTATTTATAGTGAGACATAAATGAATGTCTCTTCTCAACAGTTTGGTAAAGGATTACAACATAGTTTAGTTTGGGGTAAAAAGTAATGTTCCCAAAAGAAGTGAGACTGTAACTGGGTTTTATATTTTAGTCATTTATTTTGCTGTTTTGGTCACTTTTATAGATTCAGTCCATATTTGGATCAATTGACTCATGCTGAACACATTAGCAATGCAATGAGAAAGGAACTCTGTGTACACAGAAATACAGACAAGAAAACAAAGAGAGACTGAGAGGAGGGAAGAAAGAAGAAGAATATTTTCAGAACTCTACGGTGCTTGTTGTTACCCTGGGTAGAGAAAAACAAGAGAGGGGGGGCTTGAGGGGAGGAGCAGGGATTTGGGGTATAATAGTGATGAAAAAACAGATTTGTATTAAAATAAAATCAGAGAGATCTGAAGAGTGGAAGCAGCTTGAGAGAGGTGAAAGAGGAAGAAATAAGTAAGAAAGCTACAAAATGATATTATATGTGATATGATGGATCGTATTCACAGTGTGATTTCTGACTCTCTGGGTTGGTCCAAAGATGGCAGTGTCACTGATAAGCCTTATTCCACGTGTAAATGATCAAGTGCTGTTGGTACATCCACTGAGGCATGTAGACCTTAGAGGACATAAGAGTGCTGCTTTACTTTGAGCTTAAAGAAGTGGTTTGAGCAAGCCACATATATTGTTTTGGAATAATTACTCTTAAAGTTTAGTTCTATACATTATATACATCTTTTTACACAGTAATGTAAGTTGGGGCAGACTGACTGCTCTGCCTAATATGGCAGAGATTCCCTGTTCTCAGCTTACAATCAAGTCTGAGTTACCAAAGATGAATCTGCCCAGGGGTCACAGATCTCCAGGGGTCCAGAAGTTTCCACAACTCAAGTAGTGGTAAAATCCAGTTTTAAGAGCAGCATTGTATGATTATGTAATGTTGATGTTTTTATCTGTATCACAGATAATCTGGAAAAAGTAGAAGAGGTTGTACTTGTAGAAGAGTTCAGAGTTCATGCAAAGTTTTAACTCGTGTCACTTGATCTAAGTGTGCTTTTAGAAACCAACAAATATTTGCAGGGTGACACAAGAGCAGTACATCTGATGGTTGAAGATAAGTTAAAGTAATATATTTCACATATATGGAGGTCATATGATTTCACTCACTCTTCTCAAAGCCCACTCCATGTTTTCCTGTTTCTATAAAACAAACAAACAAAAAAGCTTCATCTCCCAGTAAAGGGCAACTGCAAGCCTCTTCTCCAGTTGATTGTTTTTGGAATCAGAAGAATCCACACTCAAAGAAATCTGGGAAATACAAAAAATTACTAAAGTGTTCAGTGACTATATACTCCATTAAACTCAAATCTCATTCGTTTAAATCAGCACACTGCAGCAGGAACATATTCTATTTGTCAATGTTGAGTGTTTTCCCTGCAGCAATAAGACTAAAACACTTGCAGTCTTTTGTGTTGTACAAAAGACTGCAAGACTGATAAAATGTCCTGAAATAAAGGACATTTTATCAGAGCTGGCCTGATACAGGCTTTTGGGTGCAGATGGCCTTATACATTTTAGGCCAGTATATTTGATAGGTTTGTAGCTTGAACCTATCCGCTGGAACGTTAAGGACAATATAATTACACAAGACAATTACGCAAGACACGAGTAGGCAAAGTTCTTCATGTTTCTCGTGCACGGGAGAGACCGGACAAACGCCGTTCCTTCGCTTGACCCCAGTTGCTCTCGTCCGTTCTCCCGTACCACTGTTCTTTTATTGAGGTTACATGAATATGCATAGGTTCATTAACATATGACGTCTACATAGGTATACATGTGAATAAAGAATACTGTGTGTGTGTGTGTGTGTGTGTGTGTGTGTGTGTGTGTGTGTGTGTGTGTGTGTGTGTGAGGTCAAGATGTGACCCTGTGAAGACTCCCCAAAGGCTGGTGCCAGGACGTCTGAACAAAAGGCTCTTATACTCAAACAGATATACGTGTGTTTGCTATACCATAAATCAATAAGGAGAAGATAAACTCTCCTAGGGAGTGTGATCCATGCCAGGACACTCTGAGTAGAGGAATGTATGCACCCCCCTCTACACAGAGTTAATAGGATGAGACATCCTTTCTATCTACAAATGATTATACACCTCTAAGCATATATGGTTAAATATTTCTAAGCATAAATGACAATCAACAATACAAATCTAACAATATTAATGAGTTGATATTATTTATTATCAAACCTATTTGCTGATATTTGCCTATTTACTACAGCAGAGACAAATGATGAAAAAACCATAATGGATTGAAATCTTGCAGCGACAAGACCCACAAGGTCCTCCTGCTCAAGAAGGCACATGTATATAAAAAATGGTAAATGGCCTGTATTTGTATAGTGCTTTACTTAGTCCCTGTGGACCCCAAAGCGCTTTACACTATATTCAGTCATCCACCCATTCACACACTGGTGATGGCAAGCTACATTGTAGCCACAGCTGCCCTGGGGCGCAGAGGCAGGGCTGCCGGACACTGGCGCCACCAGTAGTCTTGCCCAAGGACACCATGACCGAGACTGTCAGAGCCGGGGCTCGAACTGGCAACCTTCTGATTACAAGACGAACTGCCATCTCTTGAGCCACAGTCGCCTGTGTTAAATTTGCCAGTAACCATCTAAATGATTCAGAGAAGGTTTGGAATAAAGTGCTGTGGTCAAATGAAGCAATATAAATGCTTTTATGATCCAAAGAGCATCATCCCCACCCTCAAGCACAGAGGTAGAACCATTATGCTCTGGGGCTGTATTTGTGCTAAGCGTACAGGACAAATTACCTGAGCCAGAATACTGAAAATGGGCAATGGATGGGTTCTCCAGCATGACAGTAACCTAAAACACACCACTAAGCCAACAAAGGAGTGGCTAAAGAAGAACCACATAAAGGTCTATCTAGAAGTCAGACCTCAGTCCTGTAGAAAAGCTGTGGAGGGAGCTGAAGCTTTAAGCTGTCAAATGGCAGCCAAGACAACTAAGGAATTTGGAGCGTTTCCCAGAATCATTCTTAAGATCTGTGCAAACCTGGTGATCAGCTACAAGATATGCATTACTGCTGTGCTTGCCAACTATGGTTTCTCTAACAAGGTTTACCTTTAACAAGACCAAGAAAAACCACTTCTGCAGATGAGTTCAAGTTAGACTGCAGCATACTATCGACAACCTTGAGAAAAGATTATTGTTATGGCCGGTCTAGGGGACCCGACCGCAGCAAGAGGAATGATCCACCCCCAGTTCGACCCCAAGCAGCACATCACACCATCAGTTAAAATAAGGAATGGTTTATTTACAGGAACGAAACAAAAACGGGTTTCATAGGAGTCACTCAGGCTTTGGGGTGGACCCATGCCAAAATAACAAAGAAAAGGAAACTAACTCAGAGGAGCAACTGCTTGCCTAGCCCCAGAGAAAAATAACCAAACAATAATCACTTACCTTCCTGACTAACAAAACATGAGAAAACTGTGCCCAACTTCCTCCTGGATTCACAAAGCAACACAGGGCATGACGCAGCCCCAGCCGATTGGGGTAAAACCGAGGATGGATGGATTGCCGTCTTCAACCGCGCCATCTTCTACTCCGCCTCCAGAGCAGCATCCAATCCGGGCACACCATCTTCGGGATCCACCACTCCTGGAGGCGCACCTGCACACTCACATTTACATGTCAGAACCCCAGCACACGACGGCAGTCATAACAATTATGCATCCATTGTTAAGATGAGCTGAAACTAGAATTCTAGCCATAGAGCTAGCGCTTCTGTATGTATTACTGTAGGGTCTACCTTACAATATAAAGCGACTTTAGGTGACTGTTGTGATTTAGCGCTGTATAAATAGAATAGAATTGAATAGACACACTCTTTTGGTTGGAGAATGAAAAGCGAGATGTACAATCCAAGAACACCTTTCCTACACGGAAACACGGTGGGGGGAATATTATTCAGCGGTTGGAATTGTGAATCTCATCAATGTGGAAGGAACTATGAAGAAAAAAGCATACAGTGGGGCAAAAAAGTATTTAGTCAGCCACCGATTGTGCAAGTTCCCCCACTTAAAATGATGACAGAGGTCAGTAATTTGCACCAGAGGTACACTTCAACTGTGAGAGACAGAATGTGAAAAAAAATCCATGAATCCACATGGTAGGATTTGTAAATAATTTATTTGTAAATTAGGGCGGAAAATAAGTATTTGGTCACCTCAAACAAGGAAAATCTCTGGCTCTCACAGACCTGTAACGTCTTCTGTAAGAAGCTTTTCTGTCCCCCACTCGTTACCTGTATGAATGGCACCTGTTTGAACTCATCATCTGTATAAAAGACACCTGTCCACAGCCTCAAACAGTCACACTCCAAACTCCGCCATGGCCAAGACCAAAGAGCTTTCGAAGGACACCAGGAAAAGTATTGTAGACCTGCACCAGACTGGGAAGATTGAATCTACAATAGGCAAGCAGCTTGGTGTGAAAAAATCAACTGTGGGAGCAATCATCAGAAAATGGAAGACATACAAGACCACTGATAATCTCCCTCGATCTGGGGCTCCACGCAAGATCTCATCCCGTGGGGTCAAAATGATCATGAGAACGGTGAGCAAAGATCCCAGAACCACATGGGGGGACTTGGTGAATGACCTGCAGAGAGCTGGGACCAAAGTAACAAAGGTCACCATCAGTAACACACTACAACGGCAGGGAATCAAATCCCGCAGTGCCAGACGTGTTCCGCTGCTGAAGCCAGTGCATGTCCAGGCCCGTCTGAAGTTTGCCAGAGAGCACATGGATGATACAGCAGAGGATTGGGAGAATGTCATGTGGTCAGATGAAACCAAAGTAGAACTTTTTGGTATAAACTCAACTCGTCGTGTTTGGAGGAAGAAGAATACTGAGTTGCATCCCAAGAACACCATACCTACTGTGAAGCATGGGGGTGGAAACATCATGCTATGGGGCTGTTTTTCTGCCAAGGGGACAGGACGACTGATCCGTGTTAAGGACAGAATGAATGGGGCCATGTATCGTGAGATTTTGAGCCAAAACCTCCTTCCATCAGTGAGAACTTTGAAGATGAAACGAGGCTGGGTCTTCCAACATGACAATGATCCAAAACACACCGCCCGGGCAACAAAGGAGTGGCTCCGTAAGAAGCATTTGAAAGTCCTGGAGTGGCCTAGCCAGTCTCCAGACCTCAACCCCATAGAAAATCTGTGGCGGGAGTTGAAAGTCCGTGTTGCTCGGCGACAGCCCCAAAGCATCACTGCTCTCGAGAAGATCTGCATGGAGGAATGGGCCAAAATACCAACTACTGTGTGTGCAAACCTGGTAAAGACCTATAGTAAACGTTTGACCTCTGTTATTGCCAACAAAGGTTGTGTTACAAAGTATTGAGTTGTATTTTTGTTATTGACCAAATACTTATTTTCCACCCTGATTTACGAATAAATTCTTTACAAATCCTACCATGTGGATTCATGGATTTTTTTTCACATTCTGTCTCTCACAGTTGAAGTGTACCTCTGGTGCAAATTACTGACCTCTGTCATCATTTTAGGTGGGGGAACTTGCACAATCGGTGGCTGACTAAATACTTTTTTGCCCCACTGTATGTAAAGATTTTGAAAGAAAGCTTTAAGTAGTCAGAAGCAAAACTGGGTCTGGGTTGTCACTTTGTCACCTTCCCCCACGACAATGTTCCAAATTATACCTCCAGAAGACCAAAGTGAATATTACTGGCTGGCCTGCACCAAGCACTGACTTGAATCACATTGAAAATTCGTGGACCAAGGTCCATGCCAGAAGATCATAAAATCTGGAGGAGCTTGAGAGATTCACCAAAGAAGAGTCCGCGTGGATTGCTCAGGAGACATGAGTGAGACAACAAATGACTGCGGGCTGTTATCGAGCAAAAAGGATAGGCAAATGATTGCTTTTTGTGGAAAAAAAAGTATTTCTGTCTTCAAAGTAAAATAATATAAGCATCCACATAAAACTAGGATATTTGGCTGTGTTGAAATTCTCTTGTTCCATTTAACAACACCTGAGAGTTACTTTAATAACAGACATTTTCTGGGTGGGAGGTTAGTAATTCTGACCTCATATGTATGTGTACATACCTCTGCCACATTAATCACAACCTGAAAGTAATATCATCCTTTATTTAATATAATCATTTGTGGTTTTTACTTATCAGTGTTAGCACTAACATATTGAAAAGCCTGATGTTCAGACATTGTCCTCTGAGTAGAAAAAACAACAACAACATTCACATTCACACACACACCAATGGCTGATTCCGTACGAACCTCTTGCTTTAGTACTTTGCCTGATGATACTTCAGCATATAGATTTGTGGAGCCAAGGATCAATTACAAACTTTCTTTGTTTGCTGACCCATTCTAAGCCACAACCACTCAAATAGGCTCTGGTATTCAACGGTAATCACCCATCTATGTACTAACCAATCTCGACCCTAATTAGTTTGCAAGATTAGATGAAATTGGGCATGATGAAATAGGGCTCAGTGTTAAGCCCTTAGGACTCCCCTTTTTGTTGGGATTGTAAGTTTTGGTGGCATGAGAACTCTGCCCCTATCATGGGACTTGTGTCATATGCTAAGAAGTGTGAAAGTTAGTGATGGATAGAGCAGAGCTACATGGTGTAGCACTGCTTTCTGCTTTGTTTGTGTATATGTGTAATGAGTTCTTTTCCTGTGTTTCTGCTGCAGATCGTGATTGTGCAGTTTGGAGGGAAACCCTTCAGCTGTGCTCCTCTCAACATCGAGCAGTGGCTTTGGTGTCTGTTTGTGGGAGTTGGAGAGCTGCTCTGGGGGCAGGTAAGTAGCTCTTTAGCCTGCTGAATCAAACAACACTAAGCAAGTGTAGGCTGGCAGACCTGGTTTTTTCCAAGGTGAGGCTAAGGAAATATATTCACACTGCCTGAGAGAACACTTCAGAGCTATTTTGTGCTAAAACTGACAGTTAAATAATAAACCACTGCATGTGAACTAAGGTTGGAAAAGCACACACGCTGCTCATTATTTTGTCACTCTGGTTTGTTCTGGTCAAGTAACATTGTTACAAATCTGGCTTCCAGGTGATTGCTACAGTTCCTGCAGAGCGACTGCCGTGTTTGAAGGAGGCGGGGTTGGGACTAGAACCAGGGGAGGAGGAAGGGGAGGAGCTGGCAGAGGATGAGGAGGAGATCGACTGTGCAGAAAGAGAGCTGCGCCGTGGACAGATCCTCTGGTTCAGAGGCCTCAACCGTATCCAGACCCAGGTACTGTTTAACCAGGCCCTAACCAAAAGTCTCACCAACAGATTTCTAGACATGTCAGCCAGAAGCTTCACTTGGTCATGACCACAAGCAGTTTGTTTAAGGTTAATTACAGATAGATTGGGGAATCTTTAAAAGATGTGGTATGTAATCACAAAGAGCTGCACTTCTTTAATCATGTGCAGCATGATAAAATCCACATTACTATGGGAGTGTTCTTACTGCCTAAATAAACTGTTAGTATCATGGCCGTCACACGCTAACTAAAGAGACTTTTGGAAAGAAAGAAGTGCTGCATATTTGACTCTTCTTTGAGAGTTACAATTTTAGATTTGTTCTTACTCTTCAAAAGTCAGTCTCTCTCATCCATGCTGTTGTGCTCTTCTGAATTGTGCCAAACATAATGATTCAGGTTTTTGTTTTTCTCTCTCTCCCCAACGCAGCTAACCTTTTTGTTCCACAAAGTCACAATCACACAATGGCCTTCTCTACCTTGAGAGTGCTATTTTAGATGCTCAGAAACATAACAGGAGATAAATGGTGTGAGTGTATGTGTGTGTATATGTTTGTGCGTGCAGGAGTGAGTATTTACATGTTGTACGCAAGCTTATGCAACTAGACAGGCCACTGATTCGCTTGATTGCTTTGATTGATTCTTGCACAACTTTGTGTGAGAGCGGACTTTAAGACAGGGAAACGACAGCAGTCTCCTCCTAAGGAGTGTCAGAGAGCCAGCCCAGACTCTTTGCTTAAGTGCCTGTCTTTGCATAAAGTGGCCAGTTTTTCATTAAGAGGGTTTGGTCTGAGTGCGTAGTGTGTAGATGCACAGATTTTGTTAGTAATATTCATGAATCAGTTATGATACACTGAAATCAGAGAATTTTTTACTCTGTCTGTGACAGGAGAATCTTTTAAAAGGACCAAAGACACACGCACACACTCAGACTGGACTTTCCTGCCCTTACTGAATGATGCTGTTTGTATCTCTGTCCTGCAGATGGAGGTAGTGAGCACGTTCAAGCGAAGCGGTTCGTTTCAGGGAGCGGTGAGACGGCGCTCCTCTGTGCTCAGTCAGCTCCACGACGTAAACACTATCTCTACCCCCTCTCACGTAGCTCTCTCTACTGCAACAGCCAATACCAGCCCAGCCCCTGGGAGTGAGTCCGCCGAACGCATGTACACACATACAGAAGCATTCGTGCATACATGCACACACTCACACACTCATTCAGAGACACAGAAACACACACTCGCACCCACTCAACCACCCACACACTGCCACACAGCTGCACGGCACGTGGACTGCAGTATTTTGACTCTCTATGGTTGTGTCCCTCCGGCTCGCTCGCTACTCGTGTTGTGTGCAATGTGTCCTCTGTTCTTTGCTCTTATTCTCCCTTTCAAACAGCACCCAATCCTGCCACGGCTGTGTAGTTCTGGTATTGTCTGGTCTGGTCCCAACCCACTCCTGGTCCCAGGCCAGAGACTGTTTTTGTTGTTTGTCAGTGCAGGAGGGAGCTAACTGTTCTCTCTCTGTCTGATGTGCCCTGATGCAAAAGATGCAACACTTTTATAAGTGACTCAGATTTTAAAAAAACAAGGAGTTTGTTATGCATAATTCTCAGAAGCTACGGATGCATCCTGAAGTTTAGAGAGCAGATAACAGCTCCTCCTGCACAATGTGTTATTTCTTGTCCGTGACTGAGGTCAAGCGTAGTTACTGTGGTTTGCCTCTGTTGTAAAAATCTCTATTGTAAAGGTGTCTTTCTATTCTCTGAACAACAACACAATGTAGTACTTCTCTAATACATTCTTGAGTCTCTACATACTTTGGAAAATGCTACAAATATTTTTCACTGCCATAGAATTCATTATCATTAACAAAAGGCTTCCATGTGGCTTCAGCAATACTGTAAACCTTCGAGTATAAAAGCCCTATAACACACTGCTCTTTTTAAGAATGTAGTTTTATAAAGAAACGGTTCCTTTTGCCTCTATCTTTCTAGCTTTCCTTCTTCCTCTTCTCTCACTTTTGTTCGGTGCTGAAATTGTTGTCAACTGGTTATTTCTGTAACAGTATTTCCAGCTCCAACGTCACAAGTTTGGCCCCCTGACGTCTCCAAAAAGTCCTGATTTCTCTCTCTGTCCACTTTGTTTTTCCTCACCCCTTTCTCTCTCTCTCTCTCTCTCAATGGCAGTTTTCTCTTTCTTGTCTTTCTTCCTTATTTATGAGATATTACAGGTTCCCTGTTTGCAGAAATATTATGTGAAATGTTTTCTAATTGTTCTTCATAAGTAGAGTTGTTCTTTTGTAGTGGTATTTAGATTTTATCAGATCTAAATACAGGCTCTTGTGTAGCATACTGATAAGATTTCTTTAGTAGGTTTCTCTTCATTTAATTTTTTTTTCTCAGTTTTCTTGGACCTTACGTTGTCCTTTACCTCATCCCTTTTTGTCATCCTCCATTTTCTTACTAGAATAGCAATCACCCTTCCATCTTTTCTCTTGATTTCTTTGTATGTCAGTTCTGCACGTCTGTGTGAAAGCCTGTTTGAACACGTGTTCTTTGCTGACATATCCGAGAGCTGCAGTTTGACTTGTGTGTATTCTCTGTTGGCGTGTGAGTGTGTGCACCTGTGCTCGTATACCTGTCTGCGTGACTGCGTGCATGCATGTGTGTGTTTGTGCTGTCTCTTCATTTGATTGTCATCAACCGTCTTCTCAGTTGCTTCTCTTTACCTTTCTTGCTCCCTTCCGTCCATCCTTCCCTTCCTCCATTTCATGCTGACCTCCTCTCCACCATTCTCATCACATGTAGGTGTAAATACAGAGAGAGGCCCAAGGCAGCACTGTTGACACCTCATTGTCACAATCACCCTGTGCAGACAGTAGGAGGAACCTGGCCTTTGTTTAAGTACTTTGGAAACATATCCTTCACTTCAACACTTTATAATATAGCATGTTAAAAAAATCAACACTGGAAGTAGAACATTGGTTTGGTGTAAAGTTGGTTGTAGAGGAGTGGAAGGAGGGATGTACAGTCCAAGTATGAAGCAAGTTTTTAGGTCTGCTAGCTCATTTGCTTGCTTTTTCTAGTCTTCTACCTTAATTCGAATAGCTTGTTATGTCCAAATCTGTTACTCAACAGCAGCGTGACACATACTTTTTACATTTTGCAGCCATCCTGTAGTGGCTGAGCCCCTGATGGGAAACAAAATGGATTTGGACAAACAAATGGAACAGGGAGAGAATGTGAAGGACCAAGCATTAACTTTGAGTCTGATGTGACCCAGGTTGTGTTCTCTGAATCACTTTGTGCTGTCTGGAGGCATCCAGTGGTCAAATAAAATCTCCCATTGTTCTCAACTCCAGCTTGGTTTATGCAGAAAATATGAATCCGAATGTGTCACAAGCCTAAGCCAGAGAAATGTATATATATATATATATTTCAGAAAGGGTTTTTCTTAAACGAGAGGTCAGGTGAACCAACAATGAAAGTATGGTGCTAACACATATTGTAATGTGCCTGGAAGAGTATTCAGCCATGGTTCTTTATGCATGTGCCAGTCAAGGTGAATCTTTCCCTCTGTATTAACTGAAACAAAACAACACTTTCTTTACGTGGGCCAAGATTTTGCCATAAAATGCTACCATTCAGCTAATGCATGCTGATTCTTCTGTTAAAGATTTACCACGGACTCTAAGTGCTTTCTGTAATGATTACAGAAAGAGATTTTGAGATTAAATATTATTAAAATAAAAGTTAAAATAATATTTTGAGAATGAAGTCAGAATGTTGAGATTTAAGTTGTCATTTCAAATCAAACACTGCCACAGCTACTATACGCTCTACAACTTGCATAGTCAAAATTGTGTTTTAGCTTTTGTCTTTTGAGTTTCATCTCAAGATTTTGACTTTATTCTCAAAATTAACAGTAATGTTTCTGTTCTTACTGTGGCCCTAATATGCCATCTATAGTCCCTTTGGTCAAAATCGTGATAAAAATGCTTAACCATTTTTTGTGAGAAATTTGTGAGTATTGAGATGTTCTTTGGTTGTAGACATTACTGCTATCAGTGAATGTCCGCATTCTAACCTGCTTACAGTGGGTAAAGTGTGCTTTTACACCCACAATCCGGAGGAAAATCAAAGTCATGGCTCTCTTTTGACTTTGTGTTACAGTAATTTGAATGTTTATTGGAAATTGGAAATCTGTGAGCACCATTTTTATTTTTTCACAAGCGGTGTGTAAGCAAGCGTAGTTGCACACATAACACATAGCTAGAACTGGATTTTATAACAGCTTACAAGGGGTATAAATTAATCTTTTTATAGTGACATTTTTTTAGAAATAAAATCCCCACTTTTTTTTCAGTATTTTCCTCTTCTATGCCAGTGCAAACATGTACGCATATGACCTGATGCAGTGTCCAGTTTATACCCTGCAACTCGTCCAGTGTCAGCTGGGATAGTCATACTTTTCTGGGGCAAATGGACTGAAAATTGTTTTAAAAAATATTTAAGGTAAAATTGGCCTTGTAGTAGTTGTGGCTGTCCTGTAAACAGTTTTACTCTATGATTATTTATATTAATTTGTTAACAGTGTGAAAGAGATTTGGATTGTAATACTATGAGTGACCACAAGTTTAAGTTGGCAGTGAAGCTGTCACAATTCAGGAAATTGTTTTATATTATCACCCTTTTTTTTTTTTTAATGACCTCTTAAGATGAGGGAAATGTCCTCTTCATTGCCAGGGGTTGGTTGTCTGATTGGACCAAAGCACCAAATTCACATTACTTGCAGATGCCCATGTGCTATCCAAACAGAGTGGCCTGTCCCCCAGCATTGCTGCTTATCCACAGTTTGTTTCAGGGACAGACTCTAATCCACTACCCAAAGTTCTTTCTAAAGCAACCAGACTTGTGCCCTGTTGAATTATGGTGTGCCTACACCCTGACATTGACACCACTGACTCCCTGACCAATTCTATGAGAAGACAGCAAAGGCAAATCCGAAGGAAATATCACAAATAATAAGTGGAGATATAAAAATGATAAAAGTCTTTGTTTATTGCCGTCATTCACCTGAGCTGTGTTGGATCTTAGAGATTCCTCTGGATCTTTAGAAGTGATCTATGGATCCAGTTTCATTTCATTTCAAGCTGAGTTAGTTAATTCCATGAGCAAGTCCCATTAAAGAGATTAACCTTTAAGTTTACTTTTGTCGGGAAAAAACAAAGGGCAATAAGCTATTTTACTCTAATCCATTCAGTTCTTTAGTAAAGAATTTTTAAATTAAAAATTAAAAAAATACATCAGCCTCCACCCTTAAATGGGATGTGAGCATATGACATATGAAGAAAAGATGCTCTTAATGCCACAAGGTGTCACTATGGATTACAGCTCATTATACCAGGGGTGAATGCCTCTTCAGTTGGGCCTCAATTCGGGAATTAAGAACCATTAACCAGTCATCTACCTCACAGCTTCTCCCAGTATTTATGTTGCAGTCTCTTCTCATCAGCAGTTCTTTTGCCTCTCTATCTTCCAGCGCCCTTTTTTCTCCTCGTACTTTAACCATCATTGTTTTTCCATCAAGCACTGCTGAAAGAGCCAACAGGGAGAGAGGGAGAGACAGAAAAGAAATGGTTGAGAGGAATAAGTAACACAGCAGTGCCCTGACCTCCGGGCCTCTCTGGTCACACTGGTGGGCGTCATATACTCGAAAGTTTACTCTTACCATGGAGACAAAATGAAAACAAACCGAGCACTGACGAAGTGAGAAAGTAACATTCTGAAACCTTCTCAGGCTGCATGAGGTGTTTTTCTACTGTCTGACATGCTCTTTGGAAAAACAGATAAGCACTGAACCTACCGCTTGACCGTCTGTCTGTACATCTGTATGTCTCTCAGTCTATCATATGAGCCAGAGTCATATATAGAGACTTCTCCTAGTTTGGCCAACTGCAGCATTGAACTCCATTCAGCTGCTTGACCATCCGCCTCTCATAATCACAGTTGGGACTCCAGTAGGTGTTGCAGTGAACATGAAGCTTTTTCTTTGCCGATCTCATTCGGCCAAACTGTCTCTGTATAAGGCTCTGTCTGCCTCTGCCTGTCAGTATATTTGCATTAAACTGTCTCTCTTTCTTTTGAGCTCATGCTGCTTCTTTTCCTCTGTTTGGGCGTTGGAGATGGGTGCATGGACCAACTGCTATGGCAAAGGAATGTGTTTATGCACGCATACACCACCTTGAAGTGCACTCGTAAAACTCACTTGTGCGTGTGTTTGTGTGCGAGCATGTCTGTGAGAGAGAGGGAGAGACAGAAAGAGAGTGTAAGTGACAAAGATCTGATTAAGCATGACCTGACTGTCTCTCTCTGTGGCAGGGCTGACACCCAAGCTTCACTCTTTTCTTACTAGTAATCTAGCTAATCACATAGTGTTCTAACCTGCTGATTCTTCATGATGTCACTTTTCTGTTTTGCAAGATTTGTTATTTTACATCCCGCAGCAACTTCATCGTCATCATTCTTGTCACTCTGCTCTCCTGTCTGTCACTGCTGCATGGCACACAGAACACTTTGCACATGTGCATGAGCACACGTGTCGGGGTGCTGACTGAATGACTCACAGTTTGGCTGTGTTTATAAAGCAGCTCTCTTTAACAAACAGCTCCCATGACTGACAGCTGCCCGATGCATGCGGAATTCAGACTCCAAACTGCACGATGTGGAGATAACTCTGGTCCACTCTGCTGCATGCATGTATTATTTATGTGTGTATGTGTGTTTGGTCACTGCTATAGGTTCTTGCAAAATTCTTCTTTTATTGTATATTGAATTAACACACTCACCATTCCTGCTTCTTTCTCCATTTGTGCCTAACAAACACCTTCATCTGTGTGTGCATGCCTGTGATCCTGTGTGCTGAGGTATGAGTGTTTTTCCCATGCATAATGTATCACCAGCCCAACAGATTGCACACACACAAACAGCCATATAGACACATATGCCAAGTGTGTGTGATGTAAAGTTTCTGCAGCTTTAGTGTTTTTTGTGATGGTGGCTACTGAATGTTTTTGTCTTGTAAGGTGTGACCGATGTGTGAGAACTGACAGAAACATGTCATCAGCCAACTCATTTTAAAACTATTTATTTTTCACTTTTGTGTGTTGGAGACACACAGGATCAGGTGGATGTCTAGCTGACGCTAAATTAATCCAGATATGATGTTACCCCAGTATAATTAATCTTCAATTGTCAGACAGATTGCTATTAAATTAGTGCAGTGCCATGGTTTGGATGGTGATATAGTTAAAAACTTTAAACAAGATCTATTCTGCTTATTTAACAATGTGGTGTAGCTTCTGAAAAATGTGTTTCTATCCAGAATGGATCATACATGCAGGCAACACAAAGGACTTAGGTGGTTATTACATGATATGGTGATATATCTCAATTAAATGAAATGCACCAATTTATTTTCAAGATGACCTATTCTGCTGTCTTATAACAACCTCTCAGGTCATAGAGGTCCTGTCTGAAAGAAACTCGTCCTTTAACACTACCCTCACTTTAAGCCAACTTTCTTTTGATTGGCCTCCCTTCATAAACAACAGGTCTAAGCAACAGCTAGAAGAGACTTCTGTGCTCATAGCCAGGGCTGTTTTTGTCTATGTTAGGGATGTCCACTTTCAATGACATCATGCAGATCCAGATGTAGAAATAAACTACCTAAAACAACATCTATCTAAACAAAGTTATAAATATATTTATTTAATCCATGTTTTCCTTTCCATGGCTATTTGTCAACCTTCTTCCATACCAGTCAAATGATTATATCAATTTGTGCTCTCACGTCATCTTTATAGCATTTTCTTAACTTGCTTCTTACCTGAATCCATGCCATAATATAAATATTAAAAACATAGGTCTTACAGTATTTATGCTGCTTTTAAGAATACAGTGTTAAAATCTATGACATCAAGGGGCTTAGGGCATGAAGAAGTTGGGTTTGATCACTCTGGGCAATTAAAGATGCATGATTCAAAAAGGCATCTGTGGGGCAGAGCGAAAACAGCTAAGTAGGGATTTGAACTAATTTGTCAAGTTGTTCAGATGACACATACTATTTAGCACCTTAAAGCCTAATATATAATATCACTTATTCATCATTTATTAAATGCTTTTATTGTGTTTTTACTTAAATTCTAAATGTAATTCATGTAAAATAAATAAATTCTTTTTTTTTTTAAAGCTACTGCTCCGATGGGGATTTTAAACAGGATAAATCAAGAGCAGAAGATCAGAATCAAGACCTAGCTAACAGTGTGCTAGCTGTACATTTATATTTAGCAGACTGACACAAGAAGGGTATCAGTTCAGATTTGTGTATTTGAGCATTTTAAAAATCTTTTTCAAAATCTTTCTTCATACTAAGAGTTTGATGTTTATGTTTAGCTTAACTTAAGTAACAAAAAAACAAAAAAAAGCAAGAGATATAGCGCTAGCCTAACCATATCCAAAGTTAAGAGAATGAACTTACCATACAAGTAAGGGTTTCTTATCCTTGAAAATAATATTGATGTGTCGATTAGAATGATTGATATCATTCTGAAGAGCACTAGTCACTTGCAGTGTCAAAACACCTTAAATCTTAGTAAAAAAAAAATGAAGCATATTTTATCATTTCAAAATATTATTTTACTTGTACTCTGTTTAAAAAGTGGAAGATTGATGTGCCTTTGTCCTTTGTCCTGAGCGAGTCCTATTAATTTCAGCTTCCACAGCAGCTCTTGGTCAAAAATTTAACTGACCATTAGAAGTTACATTGCCTTTATTTTAACTGCAGCCACCTGGCCCTGAGTGTCTGCTTGTCTCTTACTCTGTTTGTCTGCTGGAGGACACAAGTGGGTCTGTCTTTGGGGTCCCATGTCTCCTTTTTCTCTTCTTTTTCTCTGACTTTCTCCTCTGTCTTTTTTGTGGTCTCTCCCTGATCTCTTTTCTTCTGGGCAGATGCGAGTGGTGAAAGCATTCCGTAGTTCACTGTACGAGGGCCGGGAGAAACCGGAATCCCGCAACTCCATCCACAACTTCATGGTCCACCCAGAGTTCCTCATCAATGACCTCATCCACAACATCCCGCTGATCGACGACACCGATGTGGATGACGAATCAGAACTCAGCAGATACCAGCACCTGCACCCGGCCCTCCGCAAGCCGCCCCCGCCTCCCACCCAGCCCCAACCCCCGCCTCGCACCCATCCCACCCGGCCCTACCGCCAGTACAGCCTCCCGGTGACCCCATGCAACCGAAACAACAACAACAACAGCAGCAGCAGCAGCAGCAGCAGCATTGATTCAATGGTCGCCTACAGCAACCGAAACAGCACCAACGCAGTCATCACCTACAACCGAAGCCCCCGTCATCACCACCACCACCTCCACCATAATCATCATGGCAGGGACAGGCCGGTGAAACCCTCAACCCCCTACCCGGCCCATCTCTACTGTGTGGAGACCTCCTTATAACTGATCTGAACTTGGGTTTGGGAGGGGGGGTGGAAAAAGGGGGGATGAAGTTAGGGTGAGAAAAAGAGAGGGCTGAGGACCTACACACATGACATTTTCATCTAATCGCCCTTTCAACAAGCTCACAAGAGGGAGCAAAGGACAAGGAGGGAGTGGACAATGGCCGGAGACTTCTGCTTACAACTCCCTGAGAACATGTTGCCACTTTCCCTCCCTTTGCCCTTACCCCAGCCCTCTCAGTCTGACTTCCCACCTTCGCCCCAGTCCCTCCCCTCCTTTACCCACAAAACCATCCAACTCAGTCTGTCACCCCCTTCTTGTGGAACCCCACTCACCCTGCCCAGCTGCACACCAACTTCATGCACGCTCTTGTCACACACACCTGCAGGTCTGCTTTGGCAGGGTCTGAGTGGGGGGGGGGGCAGACGTCCAGAAGAAAACCACACATTCCCTAATGCTTCAGCAGAACAAGGCCATGCGGCTATGGGGGCTGACTCACTCCATTTCTATTGGTGTTCATCATTAATGTTGTCGTCACCCACTTTCCACCACCATTTATCTACCACCATTTATCTGGGTAGATTCTGCAGCCGCTTCAAAGTCACTACTTTGCTTGTAGTATAAGTAAAACGCTTTGTTAAAGCTTTAACAGTCATTTCCATTTCCCATTCATTTATTTCCCAACATAATGGTGCTCATTTATTTCGTTCTTATATATCATTTTATTTCTTCTCAGAAACTTTGAGTTATTTTTCTTTCATCCCTCTTTCTCGTTCATTGTGTGTACGTATATTGTCTTGTCTCTTCTGAAAAAAACAAACAAAAGCATAACAAAAAAAGGTTGCGCTTCATTTAAATACAATGGCTGTGACAATGTCTAAAAGATCAGGGCACTTATATCTATGTATCTGTCTATAGGTACATAGATATAAATGTTTGGGAAGCAACAACACAGAACTCATTCATCACCTCACTTTGTCTTTGAATGCTGCCCCATTTGTTCACATGACCTGTTATCTGGAATATTGCTCTGAGATGAACAGTGTATGAGATGTCATGTTAATTTGGATATATTACTGTGTAAATTTCATTTCAAGCCTCCTGCCATATCCCCAGTATTCATGGGGAATATCTGCACCTGTCACCTTGGGCAACCTCCATGGCTGACATCCTCTTCCAGTCCCTTCATTTCTGTTCCGTGTCCCATCGTCTTCTCTCTTGCTGTTCCTCCTTTGCTCATTTTGTCGCATTACGTCCAAGAGTTTGTCGGTGCGTGTGTGTCAGCTTTTTTCTTTTTGAAAAAAAAGCTGAATGCTTGGGAAGCATTAACCCTTTAAATGCCATCAAACACGCAATGCACAGGCGAAGGCCCTTTAAGACTTAACGTGCACTCGGTTGGAAGCCCCTCCTGCTCACATGATCAGGTCGTCTCTGTTACGTAACCAGCGCCCTCTGCGCAGACAAAAGGATTGTGCCATTTTAACCTGCTCAGTGTCTCAACCACATGCCCGCATCTAATGTCAGTGTTCACTTTTAGATATCAGGTACAACCAAGAAGAGCATATTGTAAATGTTATTATGTCCTTGCGCATTCCCCTTCATTACTCTGTACAGATATAAGGCTATGTGTTTTAGCTAGTTAGCTCCATTTAGCATAAAGAGCTAGCCTAACTTATTCAGAAACACCTGTAAAGCACTCCAATTACCACGTGACGTCTCCCTTTTAAATTTTTGAGTTATGCAATTTTGTTGCTTTTGTTTTGTGCCAGGGAAACAAGCAAAATCTTAGTTAAAGTCTGACAGCTTTTCATATTGGGGCGACTGTGGCTCAGGGGGTTGGGAAGTGTATCTGTTACCGGAAGGTTGCCAGTTCGATCCCCGGGCTCTCTGTCCTGGTCGTTGTGTCCTTGGGCAAGACACTTTACCCTACTGGTGTTGGCCAGAGGGGCTGATGGCGCAATATGGCAGCCTCACTTCTGTCAGTCTGCCCCAGGGCAGCTGTGGCTACAACCGTAGCTACATCCACCAGTGTGTGAATGAATAGTGGCATTGTAAAGTGCTTTGGGTGCCTTGAAAAGCGCTATATAAATCCAATGCATTATTATTGTCACAATATCTATGAAAACATATGACACACAGATAAGGATCTGTAAATGCCATCCTAAATGCAGATATAACAATAGTAGTGAGTGAAGGCTGATAGTGTTTGATACAGGGGTTAAGCCTATACATTGATGGTTCTGTAACCTTTAAAAAACACAGGACACGTGCAGGTCAAAATCTCTTCTCTCTTGGCTGTCAAGAGACATCAAACTGCTACAAGAAAGAGCATCATTGTGGTGACAGTGGACTGTGCTGCAGGAGGATGTTTTAGACAGCAAACAAGAGGAACTGCTGCTGCTACACCACAAAGCTCACAGTCCCAATAATGGTCTCATAGTTGTTGACACATTATTTCCACTTTATGCTGTTTATGCAGGTCCAAGTCTCATTTATTAAATTATTTTAAAATTAAAACTGGATGCAATAAAGATTTCAGGGCTTAAAACATCCCCAGCCAGACTCTGGACAGCAGGCTCATGAAACAGGTAGTAAGTTTTCTTTGTGACACTAATCTAGATCTATTACAGTTTTTACAACAGAGCTTTCTTAAGGTTTGCTGTTGTGGTGCCTCATCATATAAAAGATGAAAGGGCATGGAATTTAAACTTGCTGCATTTCATTCACTTTTCAACACACATCCAGGAAATAAGGCCAAAGCCTCTGGTAACAAACAAAAGTATCAACCAAGTCCTTTCCAGGTCATAGCCCTTAAAAACATAGCCAGCAACTACATTACTGTACATCTGTGGATCACACCATGGTGTGATGCAGTGCAGAAGGAGATATGACTCAACTCAATTTCAGTGTAAAAAAAATAGAACAGCTCACTAGTGTTTAAAAAACAAACAAACAATTAACCACAATTACCCATATAAAAAAACATCTGGATAGACAAACAGTGAAGTAAATGTAGGCTTGCTAAGCTGGAAACCAATCATCTAAACTTTGAGAATCCCTAAAAGAAATGGTTAGAAATAGAAGGATAAGTCATGGTTTTAGGAAGGTTTGTGTGCAGAGTGATTTATGGGTCAGGCTAAGTACACTTCTGTATTAAACCACATCTAACCTGTGAGCTTTATACGTGCTGCTAGAAGAACTGAACTGTTTCTAGTCTTTATGTCAAGCTAAGCTAAACTAAGCTAACTTCCTGCTGAACCCATGCCTTTATCTAACTCACTACAAGAAACCCAGTCAGCCACTTTGCCAGACATTATGTCTAAGCTGCCAACCTAAAAGGCCATAACACACTGCATGAGCACACAGCCCAACGAAAACAACAAAAGAAGAGAAAAAAAAAAATCAGATATCCACCATAGTGATGACACCAGTGACATCACCTCCACCTTGACATTCCATGGAACATACATTCCAAACATCACATTCCAGAGCAGCTGTGAGAGCGCCCTCCTGTATCCCATATTGTACTAGGTGTGGGTGGACCGCTGACTTCATGTTGCCTCAGAGTGTGACACCTCAAAGCAATGCAAACTCCTGCTACCTCCCCTTTCTCTGCCCCTCCACCTCCCCTGCAGCTGACTTGTCCCACCGCCAGACTAAGGCAAGGGCAGACGTTATGCAAAAGACTGCCATGTCGACAAACGCACCCAACCATTGGATTAAAACCACAGTGAGAGAACGCATCTGTCCTGCTAGTTCTGTTTCAGTAAGTGCGCAGGGCTTTCTGGGAACACCCTTACCTGTACAGAACTCTTGTCTTCTTGAATGCTCATCATCATCGTCACCACCCTAAACCGACCTGAGCTGGGTGGGGCAGGTGGTGACCAATAGGTCTGTCTGTTTTGAAGCATGCATTTGGTATCATTAATGTCACACTTTATGTGTTGGTAAGTCATTTAGGCTCTGATCTCTCCACATCTGCTCTCTTCCTCTCGCTCACTCTCTTTCTGTCTCTCACACACACAGACACACACGCACGCATGCGCACATCCTGCTCAAGTCTCCTCTATTTCAGCACAGCTACATCAGTGCTTTTTTCTGTATGTATGAAAACACGCACACACACACACCAGACTACAGGGCAATAATCTCAAGTGGTGTAAATTTGATTGTCCAGGCATCTCTGTCCATCTGTCCAGCCATGTTACATCATGATGTTGTGAGCCAGATTCACAAAAGACAAAACAATGTGAAGAAGAATATATTTATCAGAATTATTTATCAAAATTCTAAATTGTACAACTGCACCATTGTACAGATCGCCCAAATGTGCACATGTGGATCTTTGATTTACAGGTACTATGTTCCTGTTACACTTTTTTTTTAAATGTTTCTTTCTTTTATTTGAATTGCTTTTTGTAAAGAGAGGAACAACAAAATGGAAGCACTTGTATTATATTGTTATTATTATGATTATTATTCTTGATTTTCTCCACCGGTGCTCCCACTGATGGAAAGACAGTTGCACATTCTCCTGAGCATATTCTGAGGGCTGTGTTTTCTGTCCAGTGAACAGCCCCTGAAGTGTGCTGAGGTGCAGAGATGCTTACAGTCTCTTAAGACCAGAGACACCACTCTATAAATAGAGA